>NC_087203.1:106376708-106404208 GCF_015104395.2 Macrobrachium nipponense
AAACTTACACATAGCATAACTATTTAAAGCCTGGGACGCAGTGTTACCATGCGTGACCACCACAGGCGGGTGGACAGATGGAAAAAAACCGAGTATAGGTTCGGATCCTCATCCCTGAAGATCTCCCAAAAACCGACCGAACACCACGTCATAAAAAGAGAAGAAAGATTGGTTAAACTAAGACATAGTATATAAACCGTAACTATTTATCATTTATTTATGGGATTACTCTACCAGCCGTCAAACTGTTAAGGAGAAATAGTTTCAAAATAAATTTCTACGATGATTCTGAGATCTTTCATTTGTTATATTTTTACCAGAGCAAAATAACCCAGGAACTAATTTCACTCGATCATCTGATGCAGTTTAGAAAGATATTGGGCTCACTTAAAACGTTATTTGACAACGTTAACCTATGCTAATTAGTTTATGTAAATGTTTGTGCTGTTGAATTTACGTAGGACTCATTTGCATACGACAGTTGTTAGCATAATGAGAAGGCGACTACACCAAAAATATAAATGCAGTTTCCTCTCTCCATTTGCATGCAATGCTTCCCCAAAAGCCTACCCCGTCCTGGCGATTATTGGTAAAAGGGAAATCATTGTGCATAAAGCCAAGAACATTTCTTTTTTAATTGCATAGGTAATTTAGTTAGAAAATTAATGTATTTACTTCATTAGTCATGTCTGTTCAAGGAAGACTGTTATTATATATTTGCATGATTGCCTTAGAAAAAAAAAAATGTCTCCTATTCTTAGCTGCGATGTACCTGAAGGCTGGAGGAGATGACATTATATTCATTCCTCTTTATATACTATATGTTAGGCAGCTCCCAATACTGAAATGTAAAATAAGTTGTAAACTATATATATATACTCGCATATATATATATATATATATATATATATATATATATATATATATATATATGTGTGTGGTGTGTGTGTTGGTGTGTGTGTGTATTTATGTATGTATTTAATTCTGCTGAGGCTAACGTTCTATTCACTCCTCTTTATATATATATATATCTATATATATATATATATGTATATGGTGTGTGTGTGTGTGTGTGTGTGTGTGTGTGTGTGTGTGTGTCAATTCAGGAAAGCCGAAGACACATGGATGTTTTTAAAAGATTTGTTGATTAATAAACGTTTCGCACATGACTATGTGCATCATCATTCTGAAAAATGACAAAATAATAACATTAAAAATACTAAAAATACACAGGATTCTTAAAATGACAATTAGAATACATTAAAAGATAAAAAAAAACAAGCAAGGTAAAAACAACTGCTGTTACACCAACCTTCAGGTACAACGGAAGAAGATAGAATGACCAAATAAGGAACACCAACCTCCAAAGACGACTAGGCCAGTTATAGTTGAGCAGAAGAGCAACCACCGTTTAACGATGGAACGGATCTTTTTATATATAATGACTCTAAGGTAGTCAGATAATCTGCATCCTTAGAATACCCTAATATGGAAAAGTGCTGCTTCTTGGCTTCAATTTTACAATTGATAGCATGATTTTTTTATATTTGAATGTTCTGGTCTGCTCAATCTTTGCCCCGTTCTAAAACTTAACCCTAAGTGACTGTAATAACGCATCTGCAACAACCTTTTCGTTGATCCAATATAAGTACCAGGACATCCTGGGCATGTAAACTTATAGATCACATTGGATCTCATGAAGGGCTGCAGACGGTCCTTGAAGCAAACAAGGAGCCAATTTTACTGGGATTATATGATATAAGTTTTAAATTAATGCACGGTATTTCAGTTTCAATAATTTGTTTCAGTTTATGAGAAAATTTTGAGTTAAAAGTAAATGGGATTGAAGCATACATAAGTTTCTTTCGGAACATTAATGTTATTATTTTGTCATTTTTCAGACTGATGATGCACATAGTTATGTGCGAAACGTTTCTTAATCAATAAATCTTCTTTTAAAAACATCCATGTGTCTTCGGCTTTCCTGAAGTGATGTTTGAGGATCATACTGCAGATAGTATATATGTATATATATATATACCATATGTTAGACAGCTCTTAAATCCTGAATGTAAAAATAATATGTATTTACTCACGCATATATATATAATATATATATATATATATATATATATATATATAATATATATATACACACACACACACACACACACACATATATATATAATATATATATATATATATATATATATATATATATATATATATATATATATATACGGTATTTAAAACTGGTTTAAATCTGTCTGTGTCTGCCATTTTCTTCTCACTCGCACGCGGAAACACTCCCATTCCTCCCCCCTCCCCCTTTTATTATCTTCCTTTTTTTCGCAAGCCATTTCTGACACACGCAACGCTGACGGTTTTACCGCCACCTAAAAAATAGAATTAGGCACTGAAGGGGCGACTTGATTATGGCATTGTCGCCTCGGAGACATCAATGACGCCATCTTGTTTTACGGCTTTGATGAGAACTCGCTTGGGCGCGTTCAGTATTTTACGGGCTGTGTGTCGTGTTGGGCGGTTTCGCTGCTCTTCTTCCCTCCCTTCGATAGTGGCATTTGTTCGAGGTTCTGATTCCTCGCGCCTATATGTTTATATATATATATATATATATATATATATATATATATATATATATATATATATATAGATATATATATATACATATATATAGGCTATGCAGGTATATCGCATACATCCATTAGGGAAATCGCAGACAACCACATCAGAAGAAACATTTATTTGAGACGTTTTGCACATACAATGTGCATCTTCAGTCTGTTGAGATAAAAACACATTCATATTAACATTAAATAAGAGCAGGATTCTTAATATAGTAAAAAATACAAGACTAAAATTAACAGATTTTTAAGGAAACTAAAAAATGAAAACATATTAGATGAAAATACATACCAAAAACTTCTTGTTTCTGGCTCTTTCATTTAGCATTCTTTACGGACTACCGAAAATTCATAAGCCTATTAGACCAATTATGGCGGCATACAACAGTCCATGTTTTAATATATCTAAATTTTTAGTATCAATTTTAAATGAATTTTCTTTTAACCAATACAATGTGAAAAACGTTTATAAGTTTCAGGATCAAATAACTAAACAGGATGGTGAACTCTTTATGGCCAGTTTTGACGTGGAGTCGTTGTTTACGAATGTCCATATTAATGAAACTATAGACATCATAATTGATAGTATATTTCCAAGTGAAGAATTTTTATTCCATGGTTTTAATAACCTTCTTTTTAAGCAATTTTTAGAACTTGCCGTTCAAGACTCAGCTTTTGTTTTTAACAATAAATTATATTCTCAGGTTGATGGTGTGGCCATGGGCTCTCCCTTGGGCCCATTATTCGCAAATTTTTTTGTCTAGTCTTGAACAAGAATTTTTGAATTCTTGTCCTGATTCTTTTAAACCATTATTCTACAGAAGGTATGTGGACGATACCTTCGCCCTTTTTAGATACAAATGGCAAGTTTCACAATTTTTACAGTTTATTAATTTGAAACATCCTAACATTAATTTTACTGTGGAACTCGAAAACGGTAATTCCTTACCGTTTCTTGATATTTGTATTACTAGGGATCATTCAATTTTTAACACTTCAGTTTTTAGGAAGAAAACATATTCGTGACTTTCTAATAATTTTATAGCTCTTGTCAAAAGAGTTTTAAGCTTAATGCCATCTCCACTCTGGTTCATAGAGTAACAAAGTATTCATCAAACTGGGAACTAATGTATGCCTCCATACCATATATATATATATATATATATATATATATATATATATATATATATATATATATATATATATATAATAGCAAATTTTCACAACACCTAACTAGAATTATTGAAAGTGAAATTCCATGTCTAAAGATAAAACTCATATCTAACAACCCAAGCAAAATAGGCTCTTTTTTTCTGCTTCAGAGAGCGTCTGCAGCAGTTCATGCGATCTAACGTTGGATCGACTAGGAGGCTGCTGCAGATGAGATACTGCAGTCACATGGGCTTTAGTTTTAGGACGGGTCAAAAATGAAGTAGGCCTGAACACTCAAACATAAAAAATCATGCAATCAATTGCAAGATAGAGGTTAAGAAACAACACTTCTCTATTTTAGGCTCGGTTAAAGACTGATTACCTACACTCCTGAGTCATTATATATTAAACATCTTGTCCCTCATTAAATAGTGGAGTTTCATCTTCTTCGCTTCATCTGGCATAGTCAACGTTTTAACTTCTTGCCCAGGTCTAGTCATTCTACCTCCTTCCTTCTCAACTAACGGTTGGTTACGCCTTGGTATTTGTTTTTTATTTGTACTTTTTAATCGTTTTACCTGTCAATTTTTAGTCCTTTCTGTCAATTTTAAGTTAATTTTAGTCTTGTATTTTTTACTGTATTAAGAATCCTGCTCTTATTTAATGTTAATATGTATGATTTTTTATCACAACAGACTGAAGATGCACATTGTATGTGCGAAACGTCTCAAATAAATGTTTCTTCTGATGTGGTTGTCTGCGATTTGCTGAATGGATGGATATATATTATATAGATATATATATATATATATATATATATATATATAATATATACATATCTAATATATATATATATATATATATATATATATATATATATATATATATATATATATATATATATACCTGTATATATTAGATTTAAACCGCGTTCGCCAGCAGGAAATGGCTCTAGAGAAACAAAAGACAAAACAAAACAAAAACAACATTCACCTCCATATTCATACATGAACTGTTGATTCCTAAATGTATCAACTGTGGTGTATTAACTCCCACAACGTTATCTCCTTAATCAGCTTGCCTCACAGAAGCGTCATCAACAGTGCGTCGAATTCTCGTACACACAAACGTCACCATTCTTCCTTATCTCAATCGCATTCTTGCAATCTCCGGATGCCAAGGCCTTCCTGTCGAAAACCTTTTAGGACTTCTATCAGAATCTTTCTGCATATTTCCACCATTCTTCTAATGTATCTGAATTATATGTTCTTTCCGCCAACTTATCGTTTTCTTATATTTGTATGCATTCATACAGCGAGAGAGAGAGAGAGAGAGAGAGAGAGAGAGAATTCGCGAACTCGGAGGGACAACCAGTTGGATCAGTCATATTTATATGATTACTTTCAGAATGTGGAAGACTTGACTTCCTCTTCATTTCCTGAATCCTCAATTCGGAAGCGAATGTCATTAACCGACTTTTCTCTCGCGGTGACCGACTTAGCCTGGCCCAACATACCCGTTTTGACCTCGTCATCAAAAGAAAATGTCGTCTTCTATCACTTAATTATACAGTTTGGCTAATGTCTCCTAATTGAGGAAGTCTCGATTGCCATATTGATATTCGTTACGACCGGACCTGGAAATCGAGTTCTTATGCGAAGGACGGTTTGATAACGGTCTACGACCATCGTTTTGAATACGGTCTATATAACCATCGTTTTGGTGAGGCTTAATACCAACGTTTTGATAACAGTCTATATAACCTTTTTGGTAAGGGTTAATACCTTCGTTTTGATAACTGTCTATAACCATCGCTGCTGCTGCAAAAGCCGTAATTAATCTCTCTCTCTCTCTCTCTCTCTCTCTCTCTCTCTCTCTCTCTCTCTCTTCGAATGGATTACCCGGAGACTGCTACTTCCTTAAATTTCCCCCGTAGTTAGTGTGATTAATTCGCTAATTACTACCGTCCGAAGACCAATTTAGTATTTCCATGAGTGGATAAGTACTGTATGATGAATATGATGATGATTTTTGATGACGCCGTCATCGTTGGTTGTGGTGTCACTGTTGAAGGATTCCTATTTTTTTAAAACTTTATTTTAAATGGTAGTCTTTGCTTTATATGTTATTTATCGTTATTCATCATCCTCCACCCTTTTGTCAGAGATGGATCCATGACTTACATCGTCACTCAACACAAATAACATTGGTATTCTTTTAAGGGTCCCAATGGCCTGTCTTTTCGCTTGGGCACTCCGATGATCCAATAACTCTGAAAGTTCCTCGCTGGACAAGTCGGTTGCATACTCGCCTACCAATCTGGTAGCCCGAGTTCGCTCGCAAGCGCGGAACCAGAGGAACATATCTCTGGTGATTAGAAATTAGTTTCTCGATGTAATGTGGTTCGGATCCCGCAATATGCTGTAGGTCCCTTTGCTAAGTAACCAGTCGGATCCCACAATATGCTGTAGGTCCCTTTGCAGTAACCAGTTGGTTCCTAGCCACGTAAAAATATCTAATTCCTTCGGGCCAGCCCTAGGAGAGCTGTTAATCAGCTCGATGATGGTCTGGTTAAACTAAGACATACTTTTTCTGAATGTCGCTCTGTATTACGCTGAATTTTCGCCTTATATCAAATCAGTGTTATACAAGTATCTAGTGGTTGTATATGCATATTTCCAAATATAAATTTCTAAAAGATTGTTATTTATGTATTTAATAATAAAAAAAAACCATGAAATTTGGGTTGAGTATATCATCGAATTATTTTTTCCAGGAAATTTATTATGGTTAAGATGATTTACTTATAGTTGTTGCCATATTTTTATTAATAATTATTTTTTTATGTTTTTTATTTGCGTTAGTGCTTGGTGGTATTATTTTGATTACTATCATTACTATCAGTAACATTTCAGAGGCCGGGAGGAATTAAAAGTTGCTCTTTTCGAACCTCATTAATTACAGCCATTACCAAATTAAGTACCGACCCTGTGATTTAATTGTACTTAATCAAGAGAATTACAGTGCAATTATGCTAATGATGTTCTACTTCACGTTGGTTGACTTGATATTACGAGGGGAGAAGTGGGGGAAGGGAAGGAATGTTCTGGTTTTCATTTCCGCTTTAGTTAGTCCCTTTTCTCACCATTTCTTAATTACTATACGTCTATTATCATCTATTTGTGGAAAGGCTTCCAAAATTGCCAGTCTATTGGTTGGAACATTTTGCAGAATTTCAGTCGAGTGTGAAGTATGCAGACAAAGAATTTCTCTTAAGTACACCCTACGACCATAGGAATTCCCCATCGAGACGGTGCTTGTTTAGTAAATGTATAGATTTTTAGTGTACGCAACACTTCAACAGGAATTTTAGTCATGGAATGGACAATTCTTTTAATAAGTTGATTAATCTCAAGGCGCACACGACACTTCTGCAGAAATTTCAGTCAAGGGAGTGCCTGCTTTTTAAACAGGGAGCCTTTGGGGTGTACTCGACAAGTTAATAGGAAATTCGGTCAAATAGGGGAGCCCTTGTGATGTACAAGACACGTCAACAGGAATTTCAGTCAAGAGGTTACTGCCTTTGTAGACAAGAAGCTTTTTAGGCGAACACTTCTTTACAGTAATTACATTGAAAGTGGCACCCATTTGCAAATAGAGCTTTTCTGCTTTTCGGTCAAAATGATGCCCACATTGTAAATTTGGAGCTTTTCAGGTATACAATACACGACATTTACATTTTCCATCAGAAGAAGGTATCGTTTTTTTTTTAATACGAAGCTTCTCAGGTGTACACAGCACGTCAGCCGGAGTCTTTGACGCTGTGTTCTGTTGAATGTATACAAGCTTCTCTGTTATAGAAACGAGCTATTATTGAGTTACGTGTTTCTCATGGACTAAAATGAATAGTTACAAGCAAATGCTGATTTAAAAAATCAATGTAAAAAGTTCTTAACATTTTTTCATTTTATCTTTATCTTAAATGACATAGACCCTGCGTTTTTGTTTTTGTGATTAATTATATATCTCTGTTCATGTACGTTAAAGAAGATAGTTCTGAAAAGTTTCTTTTACATCGTCGAAGATGTCCATTCAAACATGTATATTAATATTCCCACTGATGTAAATGACAGTATTTTGATGCTTGTCACAAATTGTAAATCTCTCTCTCTCTCTCTCTCTCTCTCTCTCTCTCTCTCTCTCTCTCTCTGTTCCTTTTCCTTCTCCCCCGCACCGTGACCATCTCTAATCCTGCCACGGCGAAGGATTTATCCCACCCACTTCACCAATATCTGGGCGAGCCATTCTTTTGTCAAAGTTTTGCCGCTCTTTCTCAAACGCCGATCCTCTCCATAGCTCTGGCGGTGGGTGTCCTCTCGTATAACGCCCGTGACGTCACGCCCTTGTTCTGCAGTAGGTCGTGGTCGCAGTGGCCTGACTGGTACTCTGGAGACGCCACATCGGCGTCACGTAGTAGTGTTTAATTAAAAGTTGATCCCTGGGAGAAGCAGCGCCAGAAGTGAAGGTCTCTTGTGAACCGCTCCCAAGTTAACAATGAGATGGCCCTCCCTCCCTTCCTCCCCCCCTCCAGTCTTTATAGATGTCAGTGGCTGGATGTCCAACGCTGTTTATTGTTGTGGGCGACTTCTGTTCTTCTTTTGTTTTCTGCTGAACTAATTGACCCATCTTCTTTATCCCACTTTAGGGCTGATATCTTTATGCTTTCTTATTTTCTTTATAAGGATTTTTTTTTATGTCTAGAATTTACATCAGTAGATCGATTTTTTGTTTTGTTTTTCTCTTTTGAGATTTGTTTGTTATTTTCTGTTCTGTAGACTTGATATTTCATTTCCATTTCTTTCTTCTGTGAAATTGATATATTTACTTCTTTTTCCTTTAGAGATGATTCCTTTTTCCTCGGTATAGCAAACATCTTTTATGTAGAGCTTAAAACTTTAGCTATCTCACTCTAGAACTAATATCTTTGTTCTTCTCTCTTTTCTTTAGGGTTAACATCCCCATTCCTTGATTGTCCCATAATGAGGATCTCTTCAATCCTCTCTTCTTATGTTTAATATTGATCTCTGTATTCTACTTTTTATTGTGTGGCTAATATTCCCCTGTTCTGTAAAGCAGGTATCCTTTTCATCTCCTCTTTTCTGTAAAGTTGATATGCTTTCCCGTGGAGCTCTTATTCTTTTTTATTATAGGCTTATTCAGCTTTCATTGCCTGAAGAACTCATATGGTTACTCTTATTATTTCCCGTAGTAAAGTTAAAATAACATCTTTTGTGACGGGCTGATGCAATTATTCCTCTTTTTTGTTGTTGTGTTTAGTAGATATTTTTGTCTTCGTTCTCTAGTATATGGGTGACATCCGATTAAAGTTGATTTGTGTCTTTACTTAATGGTATTTGGTACTTTCCTTTGTAAGCTGGCCCGCGAAGTTGAAGTTGCTTTTGTTGGTCAAAAGAATGCTTAGACTTACAGCGTCGTCATTTAATTGTATGTATGTATGTGTGCGTGTGGGTATATATATATATATATATAAATATATAGTATATATATAATATCTATAGATATATATATACATATATATATAGGCCTGTATATTATATATATATAATTATATATATATGCCCTGTGAAAAATATTCTGTTGAAACAGAATTCCATATAATAAAATGAACCCATAAAAACGCCAACATTTAGAGCGTAAATACTATATATAAGAGACCAATCTGTCTCTCTCTTCAAGCAAGTTTCGTCTCTGAAATTTAGTATTTACTTTCTACAGTTCTGCGTTTTTATAGACTCCTTTTATTAGATATATGTATGTATGTGTACTGGTGTAAAATGTTCAGTATAGAAGCTAATGGGATGGCAAAGTAATAGATTTCATGAATATAATTATAAAATTTCTTTTATTATGTTGCAAAACCTTTTAAGTAATATGTTTATAACACTGGAATGAAAAGCCGAAGAAAGCCTTTACTTTTAGTTCCTCAGGACAGACTGAATGGCTTAGCCATAAACTGGAAAATAGCAGAGAGCCGTAAACAACGGTTTATTTGTCGTAAAGCTTTAGCATAGCAGAAACGTTGTAAGTTTTAGGAACCATCGTCATTTCGGTCGCGTATTGATGTGCCCTTCGTATCATCATGGAATAAAATCCCTTTTGTATCGGTGATAGAAATCCCGCAGGGTCATCTCTTGAGTTTTCATTTAATCTAAAATAAATTGAGAGAATGTAATCTGTGTGTCCTCTGTGTTTATATCATGAGAGAGAGGACAGAGACATAGGAAGGTAATTATTTAAATAGGGCAATGGATTAGAATTGATGAGAATATTGTTTAACGAGTCATTTATAGTATATATTATTTTACGGAATGCATGGAGGCCTCCTTATCTTAAAGAAACGATATTTTAAATGATGGAGATTCGTAAATGCTGCTAGATCTAATCATTGACTGTTTGGAATCTAATGCATGTTTTTATTTATTTTTTTTCTTTTGAGTCAGATTGTGGCGGAATCATGATACCCTAAAACTTTAATATAAAAAATGGAACTGTAAGCTTTAAATAGTTCTCTTGCGTGAAAAGGGTTAAGAAATTCGAGACAAAGAGGAAGTTATGCACTTTAGGTGTTGATCTCATTAGATGAGTGTCCCTCTTTTCATATGTGGCATATGCATTTATTAATTATAAGTGATGAAACTGGAATTTCTGAATTTTTCAGAGGACGTACGAAGTACTTAAACAGTGCTTTCGCCATTGATCGTAATACTGATTGTAGAGAACCATAAACATACATGCACTCTCTCTCTCTCTCTCTCTCCTCTCTCTCTCTCGTCTCTCTCTCTCCTCTTCTTCTCTCTTCTCTCTCTGTATATATATATAGATATATATATATGTGTGTGTGTGTGTGTGTGTGTGTGTATAATCATCATGAAAAATCTGCGTGTTTAAAACTAAATCCATGTCCAGTTTCAAAAGGTAAGCATTGGAGTGACATTGCCTTCAGTAAGCAGGAGAACGAAAAGACGACCTTTGTGTCCCCCGTATGCATTACCCGGCCCCAGGACCTCTTAATCCCAGCCTGGACGTCCCCACCTAGCTTCTAATGACGGTGTTAACCCTTGAGGGAAGACGTTGTGATGTTGTTTCGCCGCTACTTCCAAAGTTTGGCCAACTTTTGGCCTGGTCCTCTTGGCCTCTAAAGGCATCGCGACGACTCCGAGGGGAAATTACGGTTTGCTGTGACGGGGGGAAAGCATTTTTAATCTTTCTATTTTTTGGGTGTGGGGGTGGTCGTTATTATTATTATTATTATTATTATTATTATTATATTATTATTATTATTATTATTATGTTTGTGTCTATTTGAATTCTTAAAAATATTTTTATATATCCTTGTGCTAAACTATTTTCAAACGCGTACATGAAATATATGATTAATCATACATAAAAGAATAGATACATAGACACATATATTTTGTGTATATATAAAATGTGTATATAGTATATATATGGGTGTGTGTTGCCTTTAAATGAATTGGCGGTATGTGCAGAATGTTTTTATATTGTGCCCACATCCGCTTTCGTGTAACTGGAATTTATTACGGTATAACTGTAATAGAATGTAACTTCAAAAATCGTTCAAACAAATCGGTTGGTTATCCAACCAGTCACGGTCAAAATTCGTGTCACTGAAGTAATTATCGTCGTGTTGGATTACCGTTGTTGACATTCTCATCTCCGCTATTGATGAGAATTGGACTGAATGCAAGATTTATTCTCTCTCTCTCTCTCTCTCTCTCTCTCTCTCTCTCTCTCTCTCTCTCTCTCAATATTCAGCAAGGGAACTTTATGTGTTTTTTGCCTATCTTGTTCTTTTTGGTTATTACCCGTTTGTTATGCTGCCTTTCTGTACCACCGCCGACGATGCTGGATGGTACTTGTGTATTGGCAACTGTCTCTTTGTCTCTCTGCGTTTGTCTGTCAAGTTACGAATGGATTTCAGTTAAGTTCCGCAGGTGGATGGGCTGTGGACCAAGAGAGGATCCGTTAAATTTTGACATGGATCTAGACGCAGATACGAATCTAGGATGGCTTGTTATCTTTTAGATTTATCGAAAAGCACTTGCCAAATTTCTGCCAAACTCTATGGAGAGCTCGGTAAAGGAGCATAACATAATTATTAAATCTTGAAATGGATCCAGATGCGGCTTCAGTTTCTTTTATGTCGTTAAATTTGCGACTTGGGAAAGATTTTTTAAGATTTGCAAATTTTTTACAAACCTCTTGCCAAGACCTTGAGGCGAAATTCAACCACGCGCGTGAGGACCATATAAACCTCTTTACCCGAAAAGATTCCTTGAGGATGTATAGGCAATGAAAATATTCCTGTTACGTTGGCAGAGGTTTGCAATCTCGGCTTTATCGTCTTTTTACGCAGTTCTACGGCCAATATTAAAGATTTAGAATTGATATTTTGTCATTTTATTTCTGAGGTTTTTACATTAATTTAGATTTTTAATCATTATTTTCCCACCAATTAATTATGACTTATGGTTTAGTTATACATACAAAACAATTCTCATAGTAGCATAAGTCTTAAAATGGGCAAAAAATCCACAGTTATGTATCTGTACAAATATGTTTAAAAATAAAGCTGAACAGAGAGTACAGATTCTCGAAATAAAAGCTCTGTTCAGCTTTATTTTTAGATTTAGCTGTACAGATGCATAACTGTGGAGTTGTTTCTCGTTAGTTATATTCACCTTTTTCGTTTCTGCATTTGAAGTTTTCACAAATGGAATGCCAGTTTCTATTCTTTCTGTTTTGTAAAGTTTCCCAAACCTAAATGCATCTTTCCCGTTTTCGTTTTTTCTTAAATCCTGTAGTAAACTGCATGACCTCATTTCCCTTTCTATCTTCCCAATTCATCGTCCTTTTCTGCATTCGCTAACACTAAGCAGTCTCTCTCTCTCTCTCTCTCTCTCTCTCTCTCTCTCTCTCTCTCTCTCTCTCTTGTTTACGAATTAACCATACTCATAATTTTTGGCGGGGCTAAACACTGTGTTTTCCGCCCGGTATTAACATTCCACTGAATTCGCTAACACCAAGCAGTCTCTCTCTCTCTCTCTCCTCTCTCTCTCTCTCTCTCTCTCTCTCTCTCGCGTTTCCTAACTTATCATACTCATAATTTTTCGCGGGGCTAAAAACATTTGTGTTTTTCCCCCCGTATTAACATTCCAAATTTTCCTCCCGTTTTCCCCGGGATAAATGGGCGACCTTTCTCCGCCCTTAGGTCACCATCTGTCATTGGGATGTCTGCTTCTGTAGCCGAGTGAAACCGGTGCTCTCGTTTAAATCCATTTCAATGATTGGAAGCTTCGGTAATTATGGTCTGCATGATTACAATGTCCCTAAACTTCCTCCCCGACTAATGATGCTTTGCCAGCTCTTTCGGACAATAGTTTTCGGGATGAATTCGCAACGGTCATGAAACCTAATTAGCAATTATAGGGCTCGAACTTTTATTTGGCGGTTGTTGCCGGAATTGTGAGCAACACAAGATCTTAGATATATATTGTAGCATACGTCCATGTTCTTGTTTTTTTTTTATTCAATATATTCGTTTTCCTTGTGTAAGGGGTAGGTATAAAGATAAACACAGGCTGTTTTACTGAATTTGGGTTGGATCACTATGCAAAAACTTTCAAATCAGTCACGTTTTATTTTTACACTAAATGGCTTATTAGCAGAGAGTTGAGTTGACATGCATACTATGTTATTTACGTCTAATCTGCGCATATATGCATGTGCATATTTAATTATAAATTATATATATATATATATATATATGTGTGTGTGTGTGTGTGTGTGTGTTTGTGTGTGTACGAATATCTACATCTACACACACACATACATATATATATATAGCATGGGAACAATAATATTACCCCATTGCCGCATGAGAGCAAAAGCTCTTGTTTTTATTAAGAATCGAAAGCGCTGAAAAAGGGGGTCGTTGAATGGTTTCCCGTAAACGTACAATGCTTCGATTCTTCGTTGTGGAACATAAAAGGCTGCCCTACCTATTTCTATATTGTTGTTGTCAGTTGTGGTTATTGTTGGAGGCCGTTGTTATGTTTTTGTGTCAGGATTAAATTTCATTGATGTAGATTTCAACGTAAAGCCACTTTGTTTCGTTGTATTTTGTTTTTTGTTTTGTTTATTTGCCACCTCATTTGTTGTTTTATTAGTGCGACTGCTGATATGAGTAAATAGATAATAACTTTTATTGATTTTCATGTAATGTAATTTTTTTAATGAAAAACAATTTTGTTTCGTTTTAAAACTCCTGATTGGAGTAAATGAAGAAAAAACTTTTTTTTTTTTTATAAAATGAAAATCAATTTTGTCTCGCTTGATAACTCCTGACTTGAATAAGTGAAAATACTTTTTGCATTAAATGCAAATTCCTTTTGTTCCGTTTTATAATGCTATTTTTTTATTAATAATCCACGTTATTCATTATGACAATAGCGCGAATCCTGATTAAATAAGAAATAACTATTCTTTTTCGTGGATAACAATAAAAAGACGAAACCGGAAGGAGACAACAGACACGTCCCACAGACTCACTCATCCTCCGTCTTGACTGCCCGAGCTGATATATCAGCGCGCCCCGACACGTTTCCATCTGCCCTGTTAAACACTCCCATCTGTACACATCGATCACTGCACCATCTGCAGAGGGTTCTTTTTGTGCCTCCTGTATTGACCCATCGGGTCACTCACCCTTCTCCCTCTCCCTTTACCCATCCCACTCCCTCCTCAACCCTTCCCAACCCCCACCCCAGGTGTGGAGCCATCTGCGTCAACATCTGGAAACCGGGGGACCTAAGTCAGGTGAACTGAGGAGAATGTAATGAAAGACGATCTGATAATGAAGTTGGCCCGTTGCAGTGGCGATCGCCCGTGTCAGGGATGAAGAGATCTTTTATTTATTTTTTAAGAGAGATATGTAGAGTGATAGAGATGAGTGTAAATAAATAAAGGGATGAGAGACATAAGTAAAAAAAAAAAAAAAAAAAAAAAAAAAAACAAAAAAAAAAAAAACTCGAATGCCCTCATTCATATGGCAAAGACCTCACTGAAGTTCTGTTTTCCCCTCTGTGCGGTGGTTCGAATCCACGAGAAGACGAAATTATGATTCCCCTTCGGTTAGCATATGGAAATATATTAATTCCGAGGTAGAGAGAATTGGATATTAAAGGACATTTGTAGCTTAATGCATGTGTATGGATCACGGTGATGCGATAAAAATTCTTATACTGTATATATCTATATGTATATGGATATATATTATATACTATCTATATATAATATATATATATATATAATTATATATATTATATATATATATATATATATACATACATACATTCATACACACATACACATACATACATGAATAGAGACAAAGAGACAGTGAACATTCTCTCTCTCTCTCTCTCTATCACACACACACACACACACACACAACGTATAAACGGTGACACGTCCGAGTCTACTCCAAAATTCTGTAAATACTGAACCAAGAGAGACAGAGACAGTTTCCATTATATTCTATTTTCCCCTCAATCGAATGACTTTCCGACACTTAGCCCTCGCACCCTTGTCCACTTATTAATTCACATAATTGAATTGTACTTATTGATGTCCCGTTAAAGCAGTTTCGTGAGTTTTTAAAGGGTTCGTTAATTAATTATACTTGAATCAGCAATTCGCTTCCTGAAATGGACTGTGAGGGGCTGAATGTATAATTTAAGGTGAAAGTCAGACACTACTACCTAGGACCTTTTAGCTTCATTCGGCCACTTGTGATAGGAGTGTTATCATTTCTATCTATGTTAATATGTGGGCATAAATGCCTAAGAATGTATTTTATTGCAAATGCACTACCATAATTTTTATATGGGATATATATATATATATATATATATATATATATACATATATATATACATATATCATATATATATATATATATATATATATATATATATATGATATATAAAATATAAAAACTTACACCAAAAATAAGACTTCAGTATTGAATCCACCATACCTTGTGAGAACCTTCTACTCCAAAGGAGTTGTATAAGAAAAGGGCGTCTCCCTTGAACAGCATTCGAGCATATGCCCTTTTTTTTGGGGGGTGGGGGCGGTATATAAGTGGCAGTGGCTTACTGCTCAGCTGTATCTATTGATGGTTAAATGGGTAAGTCGGCTGTCGTCTATACGCAACCCACAAATACTGAATGGAAATGATCGACTTTCACGTATCCACAGTCCATAAAGGCATAGGTTCTAAATATGGCGCACTCATCATGTGCAATTTCCTCTGGCTTTATATATTACTCCTTAGGCGAGTACATTTGACGTTAGTGGGTTACTGGTAGATTAATTATCTGAAACTAATTAAAATGTACTAATGAGTGACACACACACACCCCACACACCACACACACACACATATATATAATATTATATATATTATATAGTTATATGTATAGTATGTATGTGTATATATGTATGTATGTAGGTATAGATGCAATATACATACATACCAAGTACATACATATATATATATATATATATATATCTATATATTATCTATATGTATATATATATGTGTGTATGTATATGTGTATATATATGTATGTATATATGTATATATACACATATACATATGAATATATATATAATACATATAAATACTTTAAATAAAGGTATAAGCCACGAAGGAAAGATAAACAACGGATATTCGTATGGCTTATACCGTTTTATTTATGCATTTATCACGTTCCAAACTTTCGTGACTCAGTTTATACATATATATACATACATATATACATACATATATATATAATATATATATATATATATATATATATATATATATATATATATATATATTTGCGTGTGTGTTTCTGTGTGTGTTTTAAAGAACAGAGAGAGAGAGAGAGAGAGAGAGAGAGAGAGATAGAGAGAGAGTGGGATGAAATTGAAAAGCTTACGACTCTGGTAACCAAACGGACCACACGACACCTTTTATTGACAATATTTCAATTTCTGTTATGAAGGAATACGTCCAGTCATCCGTTAAAACTTCCTTTCCATCCATTCCTTGATTTGTCTGTCCCTAACACTCAACCATTCGTTGGGGAAAGTACAAGCGTCAGTCACTGGTAGCTTTTCCTTCTGCTGCTACGCGCGCCTCTGCTTCCTTTATAAAATGGTTGGGGTCATTGTTCTTTCCCACTTCGAAAAAAAAAGAAATCTTTCGCACGAAGAGGAACTTTGATAACGCCCCTCCCCCTAATAAAATAATCCTTCCGAAGAAGAAATTTGATGTAAAAAAAATGTTTTCTTACGAAGAGGAAATCTGATTTTAAACATTTTTTTTACGAAGAGGAAATTTGATATAACAAATGTTCTTTTTTTACGAAGATGAAATTTGATATTAAAACAAATTTTTCTTGCGAAGAGGCAGTTTGATGTAAAAACTGTTCTTTCTTACAAGGAGGAAATTTTACATATAAAAAAAATCTTTCTTATGAAGAGAAAATGTAGTCTAATTTTTTTCTCACGAAGTGGAAATTTGAAATCCGAAAAAAGTTTTTTCTTACGAAGAGGAGGTTTGATAGTAAAAAAAAATATTTATTTTAACGAAAAGGAAATTTTATATAAAAGAAAGTTTCTTTCTTAGGAAGAGGAATTTTGATATCCTCCCACCCCCCAACAAAAATAAATAAATAAATAAATAAATAAAATGTTCTTTCGTACGAAGAGGAAATTTTGATGTCTGGCGTCTCCTAATGAAAAGAAATTTTGGGGTCTTTGTTAATATTTCTCTCAACAATTGCAAATCTTTCTTTTTGGGCCTAGACTTGCTCTTTTAATGAACAACCCAGACGCTTCGGATTTCATTTAGCAGTCGTCTCGTCTTTAAAAAAAACATTTTCAGTGTTCCTAACCCCCTCCCCCCAAATTAAACTCTCTAATGTTATGTCCTTAGCTGTAATGTTTAGAGATCAGTTTTTTTTTTTTCATCCTAAAGATTTCGATTAGCTTTACCAGCACAATTTAGAATACTTCCCTTTTGGGATGATTCGTATTTTCTCTACATCTCATCGAAAGGCCTGAATCAAATGAAGCTCATCCGATAGATATCTTTTTTTTTTTTTTTTTTTTAATAACAATTTAGGCAGCGGTTTCGTTGAGCTCAGTCGGGCCCTCGTCCTCTCCTGCTGGCTTATCACACTCGTTACGACAACGTCTCCCTATATTTACTTAATTTGAATCTTGAATCCATGAACTTCACGGCGTAGTGACTGTTTCTTTCCCTTGGCTACCAGGCTTTGGTTCCTCCATCTTCCTCCGACTCTTATATCCATGTATCCACTTTGAAACAAGTATTTCTCCTCCTAACTGACGCTCCATTATTACCCCGTAAGGGATAGTGTCACCAGAGCACCTCACGCAGTGAACTGTATTCATTACTAAGGTACCTAGTAGCGTCCCTTTTGCATCTAGCTGGAAACACTTTCATTCCTTTTATTTCACCTCCTTTCATGTTATCTTTCTTCCATCTTACTTTCCAATCTTTCCTAACAATTGTTTCATAGTGGAACGGCTAGGTTTTCCTCCAGTTACACCTTTCAGACCTCCTTCACGCTTAATTTCCCTTACAGCTCTGAATGACCTCGTGGGTCCCAGCGCTTGGCCTGCGTCCTCAATTTCATATCCCAATTCCAAACTCCAATTCTTCCTTCCTCTTTTCCTTTTCGTTTTCTCCAAATCCGAGATGGATGAGGCAAAGACACTGACTGATAAGCGAAGAACCCGAATAAATGTGCAACGCGGCCCTTTAATAAAACCAATCAGCCTTTTTTTTTATGAATGATGAGAAGACATTAGTTTTGCCAGTGGGTTCTTCTCATGTTTTTTTCACTACGCACTTTCGTTGTGCCCTTCATCTGAGTAGCCTCTCAATAAACTGAATTGACCAAATTCCTCAGATTTATCAGAGTATATTGCAAGATGATAATTTACAAAAACCTTTAAGAATGGTACTAAATGTTAATTCGTATTTGATGTTTTAATAAATATTACACAGATAATCATTAAATATCAACCATTGTTTTCTATATTACCAAACAACAATGAGAAATTACCTTGAACCGTTTGCAAACCCCTAGTGGATCCCACATACTCTCGCTTTACCCTCATAGCAGAATTAATGTTAGTGAATCTGTCCCTTACTAGATGTCAGCATTACCTCACTGACTTGTTGTTTGTGGCAGTTACTGGGTATATAATGAGCCAACGAGAACGATGCATTAAAAGTCCTTCAGAATTCGGTGTAATAGTTACATTCAACGACGCTTCGAGAGAGCAAGCAGCGAAGTTGGAGGAATGGCCAGAAAGTCTGCGGGTTGCGACCTTCACGTTTCATTAGAATGTCCCACTCCGGCGGAATAATAACCCACTCGAATTTAGAAAGCGAGTAAATTGGGATGAAATTGGAATCGAAGCCTGCCTGGCTGATTTGCAAAGCGGATCTGCTTCGTGAATTGTTAATGTCGTGTACTAGACGATTCAGTAAATTCGCTTTTCCATAATAGAATCTGTATTTTTTGTTGTCATTTATTAGCCAATTCGCATGCGATAACCTTCGACATTTCTATAATTCCTTTTGTGTTTCGAAATTCTCAGGGTTTCTCTAAAGAGAATTTGTCACCAGTTAAATGATATTTAGATCGCTCCTGCTTTTCGTGACGGATTCGGGCCATGAATGGGAAATTTAACCTTCACTTTATGGCTCAAGCAGAATCTGGCCTTTCAATTATTTTTTTTTTTTACACCTGAGTAACGCCAGAATGTGTCGGTTTCTTATTAAAAATTTTTCCCAGACTAATTGAAATTAAATCACTTTCTTTTCATATTTTGATTTGGTGAAAACGAAATAGGTAAAACCTCGCTTTTCATTTTCATCAGAGCCTCACTAGAATTGGGCAGTTTTTCTTTTTTCTCTCTCTCTCTTTCTCTCCTGAGCTAAACCAGGAGTAAAAAATTTTTTTACGCTACATCAGTTAGTGGAGAAAGACTTCTTTTCTCTCTCTCTCTCTTCTCTCTCTCTCTCTCTCTCTCTCTCTCTCTCTCTCTGAATGTATGTATATATGTATATATTCCTACTTCTAATTAAATGTAGCTTTCAATGGTAATTATGACATAAAATAGATGATAATGATAATCCAAAATTTTTAAACAAATTGCCATACGACTACAATAACATATAAAACTCCTAACAGTAATAATTCATAATTTGGAACTGAAGAAGTTGGTAATTGGCTTACAATGACGTACGACCTTGAGTGGCATCTCTCCAGGTTGTTCGTGAGGTAGTGATGTTTTCCTTCTTAACTAAGTCTCCCTAATATACTTCATCATATGGAAGGATTCTGAACTTTGACGTTTTCATTATATAATGTCAGTCGCTTTTATTAAGGAGTCAGATGAAAGGTGTTATACTTCATTATGCAAATTATCACTAACTTCATAAATCATTATTAGTGTGCATCGTGAAAGTACACGCATTTTAATCTGAGAGAGAGAGGAGAGAGAGAGAGAGAGGCCTCTCTGTTCCTCCTTTAACGGGTCTCTCTCCTCTCTCTCTCCTCCCTTCCTCTCTCTGTCGCTCTCTCTCTCTTCTTCCTCTCTCTCTCTCTCCAATAAAGTGAGACAGAACGAAAGGTTATTCCGCTTTCCTTCTCTCTCTCTCTCTCTCTCTCTCTCCTCTCTCTCTCTCTCGGGTCTCTCTCTCTCTATCTCTCTCATAGGAAGTTAGGACATAACGAAAGGTTCTTCCGCTTTCCTTTCTCTCTCTCTCTCTCTCTCTCTCTCTCTCTCTCTCTCTCTCTCTCTCTCTCATTTTTTATTCTAAATTACCCTGGTAATATGTGTAAGGTCGCCAATCACCAGGCAGAGTATCGCGTTGCGGTATCACCAAAAGAAAAGTTCACGTTTAAGCCTACAGGTGCCATGTTGTTGTTATCCTATATAGAGTAATATTTTTATACAATTAGGAGTTTGAATGAGTGATGGTGACTAGCTCACCAATCATCGTCTTTTTGAATGCTTGATGCTGATTGGTTCCTCAGTTTGCTTGCGTCATCATAAATCTGGTCCGCTCACTTTATCACTTTATAAATTGAAATTGTTGTGCGTTGTCTCTGATACTTTAGACCCTATAAGGCCTTCCCTCTTTATTTGGATTTAATTCCATCATTGCTGAGTTTTCTTCCGTGCGCCTGCTGGAACCTGGAAGCCATGGAAGACCTCAGAGGTATTCGGGTTTGGCTGTATTATGCTTTTGGCATTAGCCTCCGGCTTCCTGGACGTGTTCTAATTGGAATCATAATATCGTGGCTAGTTGGTGCCTGCACTAGCATGCTTTTACTTACACTTCTATTATATGTGTTATATACACGTATCTATTTATTTAAATAAACACACACACATATATATTCATACATATATATATATATATATATATATATATATATATATATATATATATATATATATATATATGATCATATAATTATAACGTTTGCTCGTCTTCTCCGAAGGTAGCGTCGCGTCCTTTGTGTAATCTTTTCTTCGTTTTTCTTCTTTTTTTGGCTCATTTTCTCTTCAAAGACATTGCAGAATGGAGGACAGCAGCAATTAGAAAGTACACCTTTAAATTTCCCATTAAATAACATGTTTATGCGCGGGTTTACGTTCCTCTAGGCATGAAGAAACATTTACTCACTCAACGATCACTCAATCTCACTCAAACATTCACTCACGTCACGTGTGCCCCTCTTGGAGCCGGTAGGCAAGGATTTGAAAACGTTTTTCGTATAAATCTTTACCAGCGATAGAAGACATTTTTGTTATGTCATGTTCACACCGAACTGATAACGTTACTTTGGCCGCAGAGAAGTTTGGAGTGAACGTTTTATCAGTTTCACTGAAATTGTAAATCTTGATTTAAAATATAAAAAAAAAATAAATATGGTTTTAAATTCAAATCTTGAATTTAAGCTTAAAATTTCAATGAAAGTTTAAATTTTGAGAGTTAAATTTAGATTTTAAATTTAAACTTTAAATTTTAATTAAAAGTCTTGAATTCTGAATTTAGATTTTTAAATTTGAACTTACAATTTTACAGTTAAAAGTCTTGAATTTTGAAACTTGAATTTAGATTTAACATTTAATCTCAGGTTTGAATTTCAGCGAAATCCATCCATAACGTGTAGAGATATCTTGTGAATCGGCCGACTCCGGATTATAAATAACCCGCGCCTGCCTACCTACCTTCCTGTCTGAAGTTAGAGAAAAATATTCTCTCTCTCTCTCTCTCTCTCTCTCTCTTCTCTCTCTCTCTCTCTCTCTCAAAACACTATTCACTCACTCAGTTATTCATGCATTTTTTGGTAGCGTTTAATTCGTGCGTGCGTTTGTAACCTTCACCCTTTCAGAGATTCACGGCATAAAAGCTTCTCTGTCTGTTTCACACACGAAGCTATTTGTGCACCAGACGAATGTTATTGATGTCCAACAAGGGTCAGAGGTTACCGCCGTGCTGCGCTTGGCTCTCCCGGGTTTAAGTTGCTTTTACATGCTGGCACGATCGGCATCTGATGTAGCTGATGAAACCTTATTTTGGGGGTATTTCTATCCACGCGTCATCTGTTGATTTCTCAAACCTGGGTCCTCTTAAAATTTCAAGTTCAAATTTAAAAATCTAAATTCAAAATTCAAGACTTTTAATTAATATTTCAAGTTTAAATTTAAATTTTAAAATCTAAATTTTACTCTCAAAATTCAAACTTTAATTTAAATTTTAAGCTTAAATTGAAAATTTCAATTTAAACCTATATTTAAAATTTTTTACGTTAGCTGTCATCGTCTACCGGATCCAACTAGCCTCAAGAAAATGGGAGGAAGCCTGGGAGTGTTTTTAAAGAGACTGAAAGAGCAATTTGTGATGGAACACTGTTCAACGTAGGAGAGCGAGCAGACGTCATTGGAGTAAATATAACTCCTGCAAGAATTCCATACTTGACTAGAAGAAGAGAAAGAAAGGATCCCATTCAAGGGGATTTATTCAGTTGAAAGCCTTTCATACCACACCTCACCCTGTTCAAGTCGAAAAATGCCTAAAACTAATTTTTCAGGCTTCCTCAGCAGTAATGAGAATGAGGGGAGTTTTTAGCTAAAACGTAAATATCAAGTAAATATCAATCTTAGGAGAATAAGCAGGACAGGACCTGTTCGCAACTTTAAGAAAAAAAATGAAGAGAAGTTTGATGTTCCCATTAGATAAAGATAAGAGCCTGGAGGCCGTCAGAGAGCGGGCACTTTCCCCAAACCTGAGTGAATGGAATATTCTAAAATCAGACCTCAGTTCTAGATTTGAAAACCCTTAGTGTATTATATATCGCAGAACTTAACAGAAAAGAAAAAAAATAAATAAAGACAACAACGGTCTCATCAGATTATTTTTTTTTTAAAGTTAGGTAAACCAAAAATCATCTGAATTATTTTTTTAAAAGTTAGGTAAACCTAAAATCAACTGAAACTCTAACCAATAACAACCCACCTTCGGTCCCGGGACCTTCCACCACCCTACTTCGAACACACACACACACACACACACGAATTTTGAGTGAAATCCGTTGATAAATTGCTGAAATGCGCTGTAGACTAGCAAACAAACCGGCAGATATTGGTGATCAGGCTCCTCTCAGCTTGGTTGGCTGGGATAATAAGAAAAGAATCCCGCGCATAGCAAGGAAAGGGAACTTCTGATGATCATAAATCGCTAAGAATAGAGACAATTTTAGCTCCGGGCAAAAGAAATGAGCAGCTTCATTTGCATACTAATGATTTCCTATTTTTTCCCCCAAAGTTGATTTCTATGATATCAAAACCCCATTATTGGCTTGATTATTTGTGCGCGAACTTCTGCTTCTTCTATAAAGTTCTTATATTTACATTCCTTTCGTTTTCGTAATTTTTTTTCATCATAACGAAGCAAGTTTCAGGCTGTCAGGATCATTGACAAGAAAGTCTTAATCACTGATGCAATTGACATCTCTAAATCGATATTTTTCCATGGAAATGATTGCCCTTTCAGACATGTAATTTCTCATTATCGAAGATGTGTGGCAAGATCGGGTATTTTGTGCGCCCATCGCTTTGACCTCTGTGAATAAAGTTGGAAAACGCTGTCCTTCACATATTCTCAAAAGCCGAAGAAGTCACTATGTCGAGTTTTTGTTCTGCATCTTTATTTTATTTGTTTATTTATTTATTTAAAATCTAAGTTTTCACCTTCATGCCAAGTAGTCGGTCAGGCAGGCAGTTCTGATAAAGACGTGAGTTAAAGTATTGATCTGTGTTCGGATGGAAAATGTTATTAATGAAAATTATAATTATTATGGTTATTAATTATCCATAGTGAACATGCATCATTACAGGATAACCCTAAAGGCCATAAATTGCATAGAAACCGTCACGGAGTACTATGCCTATCGTTAATTGCGCTACAGTATTCAGACATATAGTAAAGGATGCAGATATTGCTTTGCATTTACTAAAGTAGTCACCAATTTGTCCCTCGTAATAATTAATGGGAAATATTAAGTACTTTTAATTTGATCCAAGCATTCTGAAGCCATCTGGCTTAATTGAAGGTTAAAAGGCCGGGAGTCGTTATTTTGCGCAGTAGCAAATGGTCCTGCTATGTACCTCTCCAATTCTGATGTTCTTAATTGTCGCACTCTCCCACTTATTATGTTTGGACCCATGATCTCTCTCTCTCTCTCTCTCTCTCTCTCTCTCTCATTCTCTCTCTCTCTCTCTCTCTCTCTCTCTCTCAGCCCACCGACCGTTGGGTCTATTTTTAAAGCCCGCTTAGTTTCATCATATTGCCCTATGTAACTCGACAAATAATAGTTTGATAGTTCAGATATTCCCTCCTTATATTGGAATATTGTTTCTTCTGTGTTCCTCCTTCCCCAACTCACCCTTCAAACTGCAGGATCCTTATGCATATATTTCAGTGAATGAAGTAAAATGATCTTGATTTCATTTTCTAGTTTCTTCATGGTATTGTTTGGGAAGTCTGTTCATTAAAAGACAGTAAAGAAGTTGTCTATTTTGCTTGATTTCCGTATGGTTTTGCTTACGTTTTGAATAATAATAATAAGGGAATGAAGTAGGCCTTTTAAACAAGTCCTGTTAACTAGAATGGGTCTATTGGCCAAGTATTGCCCAATATTTACGTGTAAGAGAAAAGAATTATAATGAAGGTTTAGAAAACTCCTTATAAAATGAACTCATATTGTCTAGCCATTCTGTTTAATAATAATAATAATAATTTAATAATAATAATAATAATAATAATAATAATAATAATAATAATAATAATAATAATAATAATAATAATAATAATAATAATAATAAAGGACCTGGAAGAACCAAATGCTGAAGTAGTTCCAGGACTCGTGCAGAAGACTGTGCTACTAGAAACAGCGCACATAGTGAGAAAAATGATGGACTCGTAAGGAGGCAGGATGCAACCCTGAAACCTACACTATAAAAACCGCCCAGTCGAATAGGATGTCTGATATACCAAAATAAAAAAAAGGAGATAAATAATAATAATAATAATAATAATAATAATAAAGGGTTCACGAAATGGGCGAATTTAAATAGATAAAGGCCTCAATGAAAAACACATCTGATTATATTAATGACATTATAGATTAAGCCGAGGTTGCCTTTGATCAACAGCGCTCCTCGTGGAATCACCAGTATTTGCAGAGTCGCCAGCTCGAGACATCCGTTTAATTTATCGCCTGGGCGTCATTCTCCCGTGGGACCGGAGATTCGAGAAATTTCACGATTCTCTTCGTTATTTATTCATGGAAAGTAGCGAATAACTCTGGGAGCGAACGTTGTATCAGCAATTGGGAGAGAGGCCTCTGTATGTAACTCCCTCTGCAAAGGTTGTTTGCGTCCCTGTAGATGTGTGTGCCTACGCCAATACAGGAATTATTTTTTACTGCAAAAACATGTATACAAATATTTTCAGTCATAAATGTTCAACATTCAAATGAAGTAGCATACGCACCCCACAGACAGATTTATATATATACATTCCTATATATATATATATATATATATATATATATATATATATATATATATATATATATACATACATACACGTGTATGTATATATAAGATATATTTATATATATTTATATATGTATATATATATGTATATATATATATATATATATATATATATATATATTATATATATATATATATATATAGATGAGTGTGTGTGTGTGTGTGTGTGTGTGTGTGTAGCATATCAAGTCCTCAGTGCTACACACGACCACTCATCTCTGTCTTGCACAGACGCCTGCGCTCCTTGGATATTAATTACCCGCTTATAATCCATACTGTCAACAAGGTGGCCAGAGTACCTCAAATTCCCTGGACGATCCATCTTTTCTCTGGTATCTTTTCAGTTAATTTCAGCCAACTTTCCTCAGACTTACATGTGTCATTCGTAACTAACATCCAGACTTCGTCTCCATGAAAGTGAGATACTCGACAATTCCTTCATACGTCGCAACTTTGCTCTCAAAGACTTTCCTCGTCTTTTCCGAACCATTTGCTGGGATCGTCTTCTTACCCTCGTTGCTTCGCCTCTTCTGTGATACACCCGCCTCTCCTGCTGTCTCAACGACATCTGTTACTTTACTTCATTCTCCAACATCTTTATCCTAACTTTTATCGCCTTGCCATCCGTAAAAAGTATGAGAAACTCTGAAACATCGAAATGAGACCTTTTCTGTGCAAAAACTTACGAGACACAAGTAATTGCATTTTGAAGTCACTCAGACACACACACACACACACACACACACACACACACACACACACATTTATATATATATATATATATATATATATATATATATAGTATATATACATACATACATCACTACATACATACATATATACATATATATGGCCTACATATGTGTGTATATATATATGTGTATACACACACACACACTATATATATATATATATTTACAGGGTGTCCATGAAGTCCTTCCCGAATTCCAGACCTTTATTACTCACAAACCATGTTAGGTAGAGTATAAGGTTTTCTTCAATTCCAACATGTGCCCCTTTTGTTGCCGGCCGGATACGTCTAAGCGAAATTCTGTCTCACGCGAGGTATTCTCCAACATCTCCATAGTTACCCTGGCTTTTATCCTAGATATAACCCCATAAGACAAAATTAAGAGGGGTACTGTCTGGTGAACGTGGTGGCCATTCTGTCGCGCACAGCAACAACAGATGCATCACTCACACGGGGCCTACCGCTTCTCTTACGGTCTTCAACACTTCCAGTCTCTGTGAACTTTTTATACCAGTTTTTGATGCTTTTAACATCTGGTGGATCTCAAAGATACTCATTTCTGAGCTTGCGTTAAACTGCAACAGGTGATTTTGTTTCGTGGTACCATAACACACACT
>NC_087203.1:106406708-106449208 GCF_015104395.2 Macrobrachium nipponense
ATATAAAAGTTTTAGGGACATTTTATTGCTTACGCCCTTGTGCCCACATGCAAAGTTGCGTGCATGCGTTAAAAATTCAAGTGTCATATATGTAAAGTTTCTATTTTGCATACCGTTTAATTAATATGGGTTACACGGTACCCAAAGTCCATAGAGACCTAGCACGTGCCAATTTAATCAACGTAAATAATATTACTTTTCATATATATTCTCTCTCTCTCTCTCTCTCTCTCTCTCTCTCTCTCTCTCTCTCCCTCAAATAGATGTCACGGGGTTGATCCATGCATTATGAAAACATTAAACTCCGTCTTTTATCACTGAATCCCTATGCCTGTTACATATTCTATCGCATCCTACAGTCTATGTAATATTTCCAATATTACGTTAATTGCCACGTCTTGCAGTCTATCCCCTCCTGCTATATTATATTCAAGTTGCCATTCCACGGCGATGCAATGCTTAAGCATCCCAAGGAAAGTATTGCGACATCTGGCAACACTCACCGGATTTTTATTCACGTTGCCATTTGATAGTGATGTAAATATTTCAGCACTTTCAGGGAAATATGACAATGATTGAGATGTCCTCCGTTTCCATCCGGTTTTTTTTTAAATGTCGCTCGTCATTCAATAATTATGCAGATGTTTCAGGGTTCTCATTGAAATATTACATATATTGTGATGTACTGCAACATGTTATACTATTCGGTTGCCAGTGAGGATTTTTTTATTTATTTATTTGCGAGCACGACAAAGGTTGAATACAAATATTATATCCGTAAACAATACATTCGGCTTTAGCTTCTGCCAGCCATAGAGCCAGGGATAGCTGCTGTTCGTCTACCGAACAAGCTTGTTGATTTTATTTTCCTCTGTTGTCTTTTGTTCCCTTGTAATATTTACGGACTGCTCTCTCTCTCTCTCTCTCTCTCTCTCTCTCTCTCTCTCTCTCTCTCTCTCTCTCTCTCTCTCACACAAAACCCACCTGAATTAAATTTAGAGTTTCTGTGGTCTTTTCTTCAGTGTTAACTAAAATATGTGTTCATACTAAATTGATAAGTGTTTGTTGCCGTGTGAAACCGCTCATCTTTGAATGTTTCTGTCGCTTTTGTATTGTGAACTGCAAGTTTTGTCGCTTGTGGCAAGAAATTCTATAAAAGCCAAGCATTTGAATTACACGAATGCCTTGGTATAGCTATCTTTTGTCGCTTGTGGCAAGATATTCTACAAAAGCCAAGGATTTGAATTACACGAATGCTTTGGTATAGCTATCTTTTGTCGCCTGTGGCAAGAAATTCTATAAAAGCCAAGCATTTGAGTTATACGAATGCCTTGGTGTAGCTATGTTTTGTCGCATGTGGTAAGAAATTCTATAAAAGCCAAGGATTTGAATTACCCGAATGCCTTAGTATAGCTGTGTTTTGTTGCGTGTGGCAAGGTATTCTATAAAAGCCAAGCATTTGAATTACACAAATGCTTTGGTATAGCTATCTTTTGTCGCCTGTGGCAAGAAATTCTATAAAAGCCAAGCATTTGAGTTATACGAATGCCTTGGTGTAGCTATGTTTTGTCGCGTGTGCACGTGTGGTAAGAATTTCTATAAAAGCCAAGGATTTGAATTGCCCGAATGCCTTAGTATAGCTGTGTTTTGTTGCGTGTGGCAAGATATTCTATAAAAGCCAAGCATTTGAATTACACAAATGCCTTGGTATTATAGCTATGTTTACTTTGGGCATTTGCTAAAGATCACTCTTTCCTTGCGAGAGTTTGACTCGTAATACCTCTGGAAAGCCATCGTCAAAATGAAGTATAAATCCTCAAAATAGGTAGTGGCTATAAAACCTACTAGATAGACATTCGGCTGTGGAATGTCAAGGTACGCCAGCATCTTTAGAAGAACAGTAAATCATTCTTAACTGACCTGGATATTGTGTTGAGGTTTATTCAGAGATTCGCACTTCTTTTTTACGTAATCGTGTTCGTGATCCTTGTCAATTCATGAAGATAAAGCACTAAAGAATCTTAAGTTCTGCAAAGAGACAGCATTTTGTGTCTAACCTGTTGCTCTCGTGTAATGGCAAAGACAGCTGCTGATGGAATGCAGTAATTCTTGCACTTGGCTCTTGTTATATGACTAATCCTATAATTGTTTTTTTTATCGTGAAAGCATTGTGTTTTCAAAATCCTTTCTTAAGGTTATGAGCAACTTGACAAGCTTGCAGCCTTATCAAATTTATGAGGAAATCTTTGTTGGGACTTAAGGGATACGTACTCAATGAGATATATTTCCCAGCCACAAGTCTCTGTAGAACGTAGCTTTTCACACATTCATGTTTGTATTAATGTCCAGGTTATAATCAGCAGCGAACGTCAAGTTTTGGCAATAAACCAATTAGTGAAGTTGTTTCAGAAACTTCGACGTGTGAAATTAATCCCATTATAAAGTTTTTGGGAAAGTAATTTAATTGACAAATTATAAATAAATAAATGAAAACAAATTCTTAGGGCCAGTCCTGTGAGAGCTGATAATCAGCTCAGTGGTCTGGTAAAACTATGGTAGTAAAGATAACAATAAGACAGCGAACTGGATTAATAAGGATACATTATCTGGTAGACAGACAGTCAGGCAGGACAGAGTACAATTATTATTCCGACTAGAAAAGTTCATAAAAAAACGCAACATCTGATGTACCCCAGATGGCATTATGAAGAGCAAACAGCTTATTGAAAACAGCCAGGCGACGGATAATACATTTTTGATGTCTGCATGACATTAGTACATTAGCAATACTTTTGTGACTGACACTTTGATACATAAAAGTGAATCGGCGAATAAACAAACCTGGCAGTGATGCATCCACCGCATTCATGCTGACGCTCCGGACAGATTGATTTAATTGGGCTTAAATTAATCCATATGCTGTCGCCCTCGTTTTTTTTTTTTTCTTTTGTACTGCGAGTTATCGCCCGGATGCGATAATTATTGCCTGTTGTTCAAAGAGTTTGCTTTGATACCTTTATATTCAGTCCGCAGTGTGTGTGTGTATATATATATATATATATATATATATATATATATATATATATATATATATATATATATATATATATATATATAATACACACACACACACACATATATATATATATATATATATTATATATATATATATATATATATATATATATATATACACATACACATATGATTACTTTAAATTATTGAGTTACTGACGAATGTATAAATGTTACCAGTCAGTCATATTTCTTTTTTTGTCAAGTAAGTGACATCTGAAACCTTTGATATATCATTCCTGAGGACCACTGTCACCTACTATTTTCTCTAGGTGTCGAGTTATGAAGCATCCAAACCATTTCCCTCTCCCTTTCGTCATCATCTCGTCTACATAAGGAACTTCTGTCATTTTCCTTATTATATCATGTTTCATCAGTCCTACCATCTGACTCCTAATATTCCTTTGAAAGCCATATGTTCAAATCGATAAAGTCTTTCAGACTTAATTGACATATGATTTCCATTTAGCAATACAGATCGCACTACACTAATTTATGATGTTACCTATGCAATTCCAGAGTATCTCATTTCCAGGGTACATTCAGCCTTCCCATTGTTTGGTTTGCCTCTTTATTAGTCTTTCACAGAATTTCAAATCAAGCAGACCCCTATTTCGTGTTGCTTCTATGTATTCCGAAGACTTTAATGCAATTTTATCCCTCTGGTGGATTTCTTTTTACTGATGCAATTTTATTCCTCTAGTGCATTTCATTTTTCATTACTTGTTCTCCTAAGATTCACTCTGAGCCCAGTTTTTCTAGTTATGTGGTGCATTCTAGTATGCAATCTATTTAAAACTTGTAGTTTATCTGCCTAGAGCAACCAGATTCGCTGAACAGCAGCATCAATATGCAGACAATGTGCCTCGCTGTCGAACTTCACAGTTCCAGAGGTCCTTTATTCCTCAAACCGAGGATGTTGTACAACAGGAACTTCAGAAGTTCAACCGAAGGTGCAATGCATTACTATAGTTGGTTCACTTAAGGTAGATTCTTGGATGAGCCCTATGCTGACGAGGCTTTTGTTTGGCGGCCGCTGATTGGGTGGTACCGTGAGGTAAGCAGCTCCCAGCCAATCAGCGGCCGCCGAACAAATGTCTTGCAGACATAGGGCTCACCCAAGAATCTACCTTAAGTGAACCAGCTATACCCTAATATTATTTTTCTTGTATTTTAATACAATGTTATCTATTGTTAATTTATTAGTTGTCTTCTTTTTTTATAAGTGGGATCTCTTCTTTCTGTATTTCCCTATACTTCCTCTTAGTTCTTTCTAATAAACACCATATTCTTTGGAAGCTTGAATTTCAAGTCAGTGGCCCTTGTAGGCTTCTTCCATATGGATAGGTTTCATTTTCTGAATAACAATAAAAAAAATAATAGTGCTTAGCGCCTTGAAACAGCAACTTCTGCTATTTTTAAACGTATCAAGTTTCTCTCGTTACCACAATCTAAACTTTTACTTCCATCTGAAGTCACTTTTATTTTCAGAAAATCCACGAGAAGGGCAAACATCAAAGATGAGATAACATTCTCTTTAAGCTCCCCTCTGTTCACTGTAAATTTACTTGGCAAGATTCCATTAACTTTAACTTTGCATCTGCTTCGTTCATGGATAGTTTCAGTTAGTGTTTTTTAACTATTTAACGGAATTCATTGATTGCATCAGTCAGCCTGACCCGCTTAACAGAAATATCTTGTCTGGTAATTGACAAAAGTCATGCGAAAGGGATTTATGAAAATCCATACACTGGTGCACAGTACTCTAAAGAGACAAGTATTTGATCGATGCACCTCCTGCTCTATTTTTAAAGCCAACTTTTTCATCATTAGCTGTCTTGTTTTTGTATTCCATCCCATTTCGGTTGAACATGATGAATATTTTCATTTCAACCGACGTTAGTGCAACGTCTCCACAGTAATAAAATAATTGTTATTATACTTCCCAAGGTTTCCCCAATTATCTCTTGTTTTTGTAAGTTCTTTTATGTATCAAAGGTCTTATAGTAATTCTAAAGTTTTCTCAACTAGTGTAGTCTGTTCTTATACATAATAAATCCGGGCAATAATCCCCTCTGCTGGCTCTTCCAGTTCAATTTTATTGCTATTCAAAAATGCTAAGATTTTCAGTCCAATAAAAAAAAAGGAGCCCTCCCCTTCATTCCAGCGGATAATAGTTCTTTATTTCTAAACCAGATTCACGAGAGAAGCAAAACTGATAGATCTCAAAGAGTTAAAAGAAAAAAAAAAAGTTTATTTCCTTTGTTCATTCCGTGATGGCAAACATTCTCTTTCTGAACCTCTTTTGTTATGAAAGTTTTCGTTTGGGCATCGTCTAGTGGAGGCATAAAAGGAATGAGGAAAGATATCAGAAGAGAACGTAGTATGTTAGCGATGGACAGACAGACAGACCGACTATCTTCGTCGTCTGTCCTTTCCTTCCTTGTGAGTTGAGGACGTTGAGTTTCTTTACGCAGATAATGATGATGATGTCCTTTTTTCGGATTATCTGAAACGACAAAAGATGCCATATAAAGTCTCTCTCTCTCTCTCTCTCTCTCTCTCTCTCTCTCTCTCTCTCTCCTCGTCTCTTCTCTCTTCTCTCTCTCTCTCTCTCTCTCTCTCTCTCTCTCTCTCTCTCTCTCTTCCAAGGGAACGCATGAATATCTGTACGCTAGATCTTGTATGTTCACCCCGAGTCATTATATCTAAGATAAATTTCCCAGGTTAATTAGGGTTATTTAATTCCTCCTTTTCTGTAATATTTAGATTCAATAGTACGATAGAGGATTCGGTAGGGTAAAGTAATGAGTTGTTCCTACGGAGGCACAATACACACTCATTAGCACACCTATATAGACAACTAATTTACATACTTGCGGTTGCTGTCGTGAGTGTTTTTTTTGGGGGGGCCTTTTTTTTAGGGGCTTCTTTACTTTTTCTGCTAATCAAAAGACTGGGAAATATATGTATATCATATATGTGTATATTTATATATGTATATTTAATATATATATATATAATATATATATATATATATATATATATATATATTATATATATACGTAAATATACACCCATTCATACACACACACATATATGTTGGGTGGTGTGCCACGCGGACGGGCGGGGCGGTCCCCTGTGTTACATATACATATGTGTGTGTGCACGCGCGCGCGTGTCTGTGTACATATACATGTTATGGTTTTGGTTGAAGGATACACTGTTTAGGTTTCCTTCATCTCAAACGAAGTATAAAGAGTTGACCCACATAAATGACTTAGGATCAATGGTCTCTTCGGGCGGAAAAGTTTAGAGAAAGAAAAATAAAAACCTTTTTTTTTTATATCTTGAATGAGTATAGAAATGCATACGTGGAAGCATACAAAGACAGGTCTATCTTTGTTTCTACCACATTTAAAGAAATGTCTACTAACTTTTTCAACTGTTGTATACATACTTATATACATTATATATATATATATATATATATATATATATATATAATATATATATCATACATACTATATGTGTATGTTTGTATAAAGTATTCTTACGACCAAATAGGCATTTCTTGAAATATATATATATATATATATGTATATATATATATATATATATATATATATATATATATATATATATATATATACACACATAAGTTTTTCTGGTACCTTTAATCTTACTTTCGTCAAGTTCTAATTCAGCCGCGGCAATAAAACCTATAATTTTCAGTACTTCTTTTCTTCACCGAAGATTAAGAAAACACATCTGCAAAAGATATAACTGCTGGGTCTGCAAGCATCCCAAACCACACAGTCAAGAGACTGTATAACCTAAGAGAAGCAGGGAATCTGGGACCACCATGGTTCACAAATTTGAATTTGGAGGAGGCGTGAAAGCCTCTCAATACGAACTACTTTCGACACTAATGGCCGCCATTGTGATGAGAAATATTGCTGCTCTTACGGGACTCAAGAACCTGGGAATAACGTAGTTTGCAAATTTAAATTCAGCTGACTCGTAAAAGACTCTCGATCTACTAAATTGCACTGGACCCAAAGTGACTGTGGAGAAGCTTCCCAGCCTGTGGAATGTATTTGTCATGATTATATGAATATCAAAATTTTGTTAATTTTCATTTTAGATTATTTTTCTCAATTAGTATTTTGGATCTGCTTCCCTGTGTATTGGGGTGGACTTCCATTGTGGATCTTGTTTAACCTTGAAGATGGGCATGGACTAATGGCTGAAGTAGCAGTTAACCCAGCAACAGAAAGGCAGATTTTATTTAGATAATAATGAATATTTTATTTTGAATGTATACATTATATATTATTATTTCTTTTATTATTATTGCTTATGCTTTTGTATTGCCAATAATGTTACTAACACTGCTACTACTGCAACTGTTATCATCATTAACGTCTCTACAGTTTCTTGTTTTACTGTATCATCAGTTCTTCTAATTGTTGTTCCTGAACACGTAGTGTAAAATATAAAAATAGCTGAAGCTGTAATTCAATTCCTAGGAAAAGGTTATGATTTCAGTGCTAATCACATTCCATAACGCAAAAGAATGTAAGGAAGCCTACTCGTGTAGATATATATATATATATATATATATATATATATATATATATATATATATATATATATATATATATATATATATATATATAATGTTTTTTAAGAATCACAAAATTCCTCCGCCCCAATATTGGCCTGGAACCGTTGACGAAAGAAAAAGGTTAATATTGATATGAAATCATCCTGGAAGGAAACTGAGGTCAAACAAACTCGACAGATCTCTTCTTCGGAAATTCAAGAATACTTTCATGATAGCCCCAAGGGTCAATTTCCAATGGTTATATCCGAACCTTTCGGCCTTCGTTGTTTCTGAGTTTAAGGAAAAGCTTTTATTTCCCTTTCTTGAAATTTTCTTTAACAATTTGTGTTGAACCCTGCCAAATAAGTCATGTACATATACATACACACAATCGTATATATATATATATATATATATATATATATATATATATATATATATATATATATGTGTGTGTGTGTGTGTGTGTGTGTGTGTGTATGTATCATGTAAATATACATATATACACGCACATATATATGTGTGTGTATATATATATAATATATACATACACACACACACACACACACATATATATATATATATATATATAATATATATATATATATAGAGAGAGAGAGAGAGAGAGGAGAGAGAGAGAGAGAGAGAGAGAGAGAGAGAGAGAGAGAGTGAGAGAGAGCGTTGGCCTTACGATATCTTTGGCGGATGAATCCCATCATTTGAAGTTCAAGGTCACTTTCACGAGTCAAATGTTAGAATTGCTTGCGAGAGAGAGATCCTCCTCTCCTTTCATGTGAATCTCCCCCTTTTCACGTCAGACATTCAGTCTGTACCTATTTTTGTCGTATAAAATGGTTTCCATGCTTATGAATCCTACCCAGCCAAGAAAATATGTGAAGATATCCTGAACTGTGGGTATGTAGTAACGCCTATTCCATTTCATATTATATAACGTTTATAAACAAATATATCCCGTAGGGGAGGAGGAGTCAGTGCACCTCACGTGGTGCGCTGTAGGCATTCCTTAAGGGTCTTTGCAGCGTCCCTTCGGCCCCTAGCTGCAACATCTTTCATTCCTTTTTACTGTACCTTCCTTCATATCTTTCTTCCATCTGACTTTAGCTCTATAAAATCATACTTCTTCCATCTGACTTTAGCTCTTTAAAATCATACTCTCAATTGACGTTTCATCGTGGAATGACCTTATAGGTCTCAGTGCTTGGCCTTTGGCCTAAAGTTTATAGTATTCTGTTCTCTTATACAAATACAAATTTTTGTTCGGAGAATTTTTGAATTATTGCAATTATTCTTATTGAGCCCAAAGACAATTTCGTTGAGGTGAAAAGGTACCTTGTTTACTTTTTGGAATTCAATTTTGGGAGATTTTATTTAGTCATACGAAAGTAAACAATAGCTTTCATGGTCAAAATACTATAATAATTTATTCAACAGGGAACAGTTTCAGTGTATACAGCACCCCACTTTTTACTGCCTTCCATTCATTGATTTCAAACTTAAATGTAGATATAGTTTTAGTTTTCTGTCTGTCCGTCCGCACTTTTTTATGTCCGCCTTCAGATCTTAAAAACTTTGCGTCTAAGACCACCGAAAGATAGATTTGTTTTCTTTGGTCTTGATTATACGATGTGCAGAACATTTTTTACTTGTTTGATAAAGCCTTTACTTATTACATTCGACAAGCTTTTTTTTTTTTCCCCACTATGTACATTTTTTATTCGCCTTTATTTGTGTTTATTAGCAGATTATGCAATAAGTTGTGCGTCGAATTATAAGGAAATTTTGACCAACATGTGGTCCTCGTTGCTGGCAATGCAAATGAGATTTTACAAGAGATTGAAATTCAACTTAGGCTGAGAAGTAACCCTTTGTATGTTGTATTACTCTTGGCGGAGGTTTGCGTTTTCCGAATTTTGTTATTTATGTATGTATTGATCCCTTTATGTGTAACACATTTCTCTCTCTCTCTCTCTCTCTCTCTCTCTCTCTCTCTCATATATATATATATATATATATATATATATATATATATATATATATATATATATATATATATATATATATATATATATATATATATATATATGTGTGTATATATATATATATATATAATATATATATATTATATATATTATATATATATTATACAATTATATATATATATAAATATATATATATATTTATATTCATATAAATATAGACATATACATATACACATACATACATACACCACCATATTCATTCTCTCTTTAATCACAAAAAAAAAAGCAGATCTATCTTGGTTGTCTTATTCAACTTGATGCGTACATTTTCATAACACGATTCGTCCATTAAGGAGGAGGCGCAGCTTCCACTGTAAGGTCATCATCTCTAACAGCCATCATTCTCTCTCTCTCTCTCCCCGTCGCTCTTTTCTTCATTTGCACTCTCAGTTATCAGCCCCTAACACCCTATTATACTCTCTCTCTCTCTCTCTCTCTCTCTCTCTCTCTCTCTCTCTCTCTTCACGTAGCTCTTTTCTTCATTTGCACAGCCATTACTAACCTCTCTCTCTCTCTCTCTCTCTCTCTCTCTCTCTCTCTCTCTCCCCAAACGTAACTTTCCTTCCTTAACAAACGTATCTATAAGCTTCTTCTGCCTCTTTAACCTCATTCCCCCCTCCCCCGTCCCTCCCTTTTACCATTTTCCTTCCCCCTTCAATATTGCAAATGGCTTTTAGAAAAGCAATAGACGTCAGGGAGGGGGGTGAGGGGTTGAGGATTGGGGCAGGGGGCAGGAAACGGGTCTTATCTGACTCTGGAATCCTCCTCTCCTTCCGATGGGCCAAAGAAGAGGTTGAGTTAGATGTTGGGGAAAATTATTACAATTCAGAATTGGATCCAGGCTGATTTTTTTTTCACTCTTGTCTCCCTCTCTCTCTTTGTGTCAGGGTTTCCTGGGTCCGGGATTTTCTTTGATGTCGTGGCAGAGAGAGAGAGAGAGAGAGACAGAGAGAAAGAGAGAGAGAAGAGAGAGATGAGAGATAGAGAGAAGAGAGAGAGAGAATAAGAGAGATAGAGAGATTAGAGAAAGATTGGAAAATTCCATCGAATCATAAAATGATGTTGAAACCAAATGGCGTTCGGGAATTGAATGCAAAGAGAGAAAGATAAAGTTGGTTTTAAGGTCATCGATTATATTAATAAAATGAGATGGAAACTTACCATTTTAATACATTTTAGAGTAGACGTAACTTTTGTTTCCAGCCTCTGTTTCTTGCACCTTTAAAAATACTTAGAAAATTTCGTTCCATTGTAGATAAAAGGTCGCTAATGTGTCTTGAATTATAATTTTATTAATGTTTTTGAACATGTTTTTTATTAGGAGTCTACTTGGTATATTATAGGGTAAAATAATCCAGTTTTAAACCCTCGGAAGTCATTACTCTAATGTTGATTACTAAAGGGATCGGACAATCTAAATATCATTAGCTAGCAGGGTCCGTGGAAAAGAAGAGAGAGAAAGGGAAAGAAAATAAAGTAGTTAAGGGAAAATGGGAACAGGAAGAGTTGAGTTCTTGCGTTACTCTGTAATTGACAGATCAATTGCAATTGTCATTTATAGGCCCATCGTTTCTGGTTTCGTCTTGTCTGCTTTTAGATCTGATATGTATTACTTCTGTTCTAGAGTAATGCCCGCACTTTTTTTTTTTTTTTTTTTTTTTTTTTTTTTTTAACCAAACTTAACCTTTATCTTTTACTCTCTTTTCAGGTAAGATGCTGTGCGTTAGACATTCTAAAAAGGTGAAATCTTCTGCAGACATGGTAAAGTTTTCTCTATATTTTTTCATAAGTTTTTTTTTTCTCTCTCTCTCTGTGCGTCTGTTAATTTGTATGCCTACTTAAATAGTTAGTCAGAGCTTTAGAAATCATACTTGTATATACACTGCTGCATATGTAAAACAACAGTTACAGGCAATCCATCCTTTGCATCAAGGATGAACACTCTATTCGGGGAATAGGCGTATAAGCAAAGCAGGAAGATTGATCGACGTGGTTGAATGAACAGTGAAGCATTGAATTTAAATAGAGAATAAGGTAAATTGTCTGGGGAGCAGTTGAAGGGCAGAATGGACCGTAATATAGAACAGCAAAGAAAATGTATAAAAGTTAAGAAGAAAATACCGGCACTGACGAAATGCTTTGGGAAGGACTCGGACAATAATGGTAGTGGAAGATTATTTTAATATGAAGCGAATACTAGGGTCAGGGTTAATAATAAGAGAATCTCGGAATAAAAGTTACCAATAGAACGGCGCCCTTAGAAAACAGCGCAGATTCATGCCGCTGGAACCAGAGTTCTGTAGAGCTGAAAGTAGAAAGCAAAAGATAGTTGTATGGGAACTGAAGGGATTATTTAGATATGAGAAACTTTTATTAAGATCAAAAGGAAAGTATGGAAAAATGGTGAGTTATGGAAAGGTTTGTATGGTATTCTTTGACAGAGCACATACACAGACCTACGTTACCTGATATTTGAATTTCGTGGTTGTCATCATAGATATGCAGATGTAGATAGATCATTTATATTGTGTTACTGAACACTAGCACTCATTCATATGGAAAGTATCATGTGTCAATAGCTTGAAAGAGACCTATCGCAGAATAATATTTTAATTTACTGAAACTAATAAACAAGGACTAATTATTATTATTATCATTATTATTATTATTATTATTATTATTATTATTATTATTACAGTGGATAAAACCTATTCACAAGGACGCATTGGCCATTAACTTGAAATGCAAGCTTACAAAGAATGTTTTTTTCAACCTCCCAACGTAGAACCCACACTACAGCAGCACCTGAACATGATACAGAGCCAGTGATTTTTCATCAGAAAAGCTATGGCGTTGTTGCACTGTACCGGAAAGTAGAATTTTACCCATTGTTTATGCAAGGACATTAACGCATATTTTTATGCCTGAATTACTTGGAGGATAAAAACTATTTCCCAAAACGTTCCCATAAACGCTGCAACTTCAGAAACCGGAATTTTAGTGCCCTATTCCCTTTGCAATTTTATGTTACGTTGCTTTTCCAACAAATGACATGCCTGGCGCTCTGTGGTAAATTGTTTTGAATCAACTTTTCCCGTAGTGATCAGAACTTTACATAAAAAATCCGGTCGGGCATGAAAATAAAAAGCAGAGCATTACGTAACGAGACGAACGCATCGCGGAGATTACAGGGCATTTTTCAACCGTAAACGAGTACATCAGTATACATGGACATACTGACAGCGTCTCTCTCTCTTCTCTCTCTCTCTCTCTATCTTATATATATCTCATAATATATATTATATATATATATATATATATTGTGTATACATATAGTATATGTATATGTATGTATGTACATTATATATATACATATATATATTTATATAATGCATGCATATTGAATATGAGAGAGAGAGAGAGAGAGAGAGAGAGAGAGAGAGAGAGTTTGTGTGAGAAATTGGGGGAGACAGGATGAGCATAGAGAAGCCTTTTATATTGATATATATTTTGAAAAGTGAAATTTAATAGCTGAATCGAGGTAATAAGGCTAGATTTTTGTGCTAGAGTCATAACTACAGTTTCTTGCTTACATAACAAAATAGTAGTCTTTTAAATTACAGCGACAACTGCATTAGACCATTGCTTTGAGTAATTATCACTCATTATATTTTTATGCAAGGCATCTTATTAAACTAACCATCTATACATCTAACTGACTTTCTGCTTAATTGGCTGTGAATCTCTATACCTGTCCAATAAATATATATATATATATATATATATATATATATATATATTATATATATATATGTAATATATATATGTGTGTGTGTGTATGTATGTATAAATTATATATATGATATATGGACAGATATATACAAATGTATGTGTGCATGTGTAAAGATCAACTATAATGGAAAAGTTGGATTTTGTAATGTCAGAATTTCTGGTAATGAAGAAAAGAACAACATACCAGAAGGAGATAAATCGCAAACCATCATAGTGATGAATGCGCAGGGTTTAGTTACGAGTAACTCAAAAAGAAAAATAAGAGTTCCTAGAAGAACTAACCCAAATTGAAAAGAAAATAGACATAATGAATACAAGTGAAACCTGGTATTCCCAAGGGACTGGTAATGATGATCAAATAAAAGGGTTCCAAACTTATAGATCAGATAGAAAAAATAGGAATCAAGGGGGAACCGCGATATATGGGAAAGACATAAAACAAGGAAAAATATATGAGGAATATAGTAACTCAGAATGTGAACTAATAGCGGTAGAATTTGAATCTGAAAAATTAATGAACATAGTAATATATAGACCCCCTAATACTAAAGAGTTTGACACAATAATAGAAAAGTTGGATGATGTATGTAGAAATCACATGGATTGGACTATTCTCCTATCCGGAGACTTTAACTTTCCTTTCGTAGATTGGAAAGAACGAATAGGAGATTGGAAAGAACGAATAGGAGATTGTGGTTGTATTTATACATATAAAAAAAGATAGTAATAGTAGTGCAGAAGATAAGAGGCAATTCGAAAAGCTATTAGATATGCTACTAGAATACAACATTTAACAAATAAATCACCTGCCAACAAGAAAGGAAAATTCTTTAGACCTAGTATTTGTGAAGGAGGTAAATTATGTTAAGGAAATAAGTTTATAATGCGAGTATTTCAGACCATAATGTCATAGATTTAACAGTCCATTCCAAAGCAAGTGAAAACAGAGATAAGCAAGAGATGAAAAAGGTGGGAAGGATATGGAAAATACAATTTCTACAGTAAAAATATAAAATGGTCAGAAATAAATGAAGAATTAAACAAAGATTGGGATAACATTTTCGTAAGTGATGATATACAGGTAAATACGGAGATATTGTATAAAATATTAGAGAAAATAGTGGATAAATATATACCGAAGAAGAAAAGTAAACATCAGTCATGCATACCAAGAGACAGAAGGATCTTGTTCCAGAAAATCAGAAAGTGGAAAAAAGGTCTTGCAAAAGAAAAAAATGCATGAAAAGTGATGGAACTAAAATGTTAGATAGAAAATGCAGAACAAAACATTATTACAATCAAAAGAAAATGAAAAACGGGACTTGGAAGAAAAATCCCTATTAAATATCAAGCAAAACCCCAAACTATTGTAATCGTATGTGAAAAAGATGAATAAAAGAAGAATAGAAATAGGCCCTCTAAGAATTGATTAACAAATGAAAAAAAAGAAATATGCAACATATAGCAGAAAGATATAAAACAAAGAGAATTTTACCCCTAGAATTGTAATGAAGATAATGATACAGAAATAAGGATGAAAATAGTGAATATTTATCAGACATAGATATTAATGAAGCCGATATTGTGCAGGCTGTTAAGGAAATTAAAAATGGAGCTGCAGCTGGGCCTGATGGTGTCCCTGCTATTTTGTTAAAGAAAGTAGTTCATTCTATCGCAAAGTGTAGATACAGGCAAGATTTATGATGAGCACAAATTAGCATATATTACGCCTACTTTCAAAAGTGGATCAAGACTAGAGGCAAGTAATTATAGGCCTATGAGTTTAACATCACATATTATGAAAGGGTAATGAAGAAAAATATTGTGAAACATTTAATAAAGAATAATTTGTTTAATATAGGACAACATGGTTTTGTACCCGGAAAAAGTACACAAACCCAACTGTTAGTCCACCGTGAGAACATAAACAAAAATATGAAAAACGGAAAGAAACAGATGTGGTTTATCTAGACTTTGCAAAAGCTTTTGGCAAGGTAGATCATAATATATTAACGAAGAAAATTAGAAAACATAATATAGTGGTCAAAGTAGGAAGATAGTTAAAAGAATTTTACACAACAGAAAACAGAGTTATTGCAAACAATGAGAAATCGGATGAAGCTAAGGTAATAATATCCGGTGTGCCACAAGGTACGGTGCTAGCTGCATTGCTGTTTGTTGTTATGATTGCAGACATAGACAGTAATGTTAAGGAATCGGTAGTGAGTAGTTTCGCCGATGACGCAAGAATAAGTAGAGAAATTACTTGTGATGAAGATAGGAACGCGCTACAAAGAGACCTTAACAAAGTATATGATTGGGCAGAGGTTAATAGGATGGTATTTAACTCTGATAAATTTGAATCAATAAATTATGGAGATAGAGAAGGAAAGCTATAGACATATAGGGGACCTAATAATGAGACAATCACAAATAAGGAAGCAGTTAAAGACCTTGGTGTGATGTTGAATAGGAACATGTTATGCAATGATCAAATAGCAATTCTGTTGGCAAAATGTAAAGCAAAAATGGAATGTTGTTACGGCACTTTCAAAACAAGAAAAGCTGAACACATGATTTATACTTTATAAAACGTATGTTCGTAGTCCACTTGAATATTGCAATATGATATGGTACACACACTATCAAAAGGATATTGCACAAATAGAGTGTACAAAGGTCCTTTACAGCTAGAATAGAAGAAGTTAAGGATCTTGACTACTGGGAAAGACTACAATTTTTTTTTAATTATATAGTGTAGAAAGGAGACGCTACATGATAATTCAGGCATGCAAACAGATAGAAGGAATTGCCGAAAACATCATGGAGCTAAAAATATCAGAAAGGAACAAGCAGAGGTCGATTGATAGTGGTGCCCAAAGAACGTAATTACCTCAGGAAAAAATTAAGGAAAGCACCACAGGACATTAATCCACTACACACCAGCATCGCCAATGCAGCATCTATTCAATGCGTTGCCAGCTCATCTGAGGAATATATCAGGAGCGAGCGTAGATGTGTTTAAGAATAAGCTCGACAAATATCTAAACTGCATCCCAGATCATCCAAGATTGGAAGATGCAAAATATACCGGAAGATGCACTAGCAACTCTCTGGTAGACATTAGAGGTGCCTCAAACTGAGGGACTTGGGACAACCCGAACAAGATGTAAGGTCTGTAAGGTAAGCTCTCTCTCTCTCTCTCTCTCTCTCTCTCTCTCTCTCCCTCTCGTCTCTCTCTCTCATCTCTCTCTCTCTTCCCCCAATGAATATCTCAGGCAAATCTTCTGCCTTTCAATCGGTCCTATGGCCAACGAACTCCTGTATAAAGTCTCTCTCTCTCTCTCTCTCTCTCTCTCTCTCTCTCTCTCTCTCTCTCTCTTACAAAGCCGTTTTCCAGCACGTCTCATGCTTCCCCCTACTTCCCATTCCCAGTCTCATTGAACTTCCTGTTACAAAGACAGGTGTAGGCCAGGGCCATCCCCCCGCCACCCCCGCATGGGAGAGGTCCTGCCGGAGGTAGTCAGTGTCCAGGTGTATCCAAAGGCCCCCCTTTTTGCCAGGGCTATAAATAGCCGAGACCCCCTCCTTTTCGGGCTTCCTCCTTCTGCCATTATTGAGCTCGCCTCTCTCTCTCTCTCTCTCTCTCTCTCTCTTCTCTCTCTCTCTCTCATATTGACGCCTAGTTAAATGAACGAGCAATCCAAAGCAAGGGTGAAGAGGGCCAGGGAAAGAGACCGGCAAAGGGCTAAGGAATTAATTGGCTAAAAGAAAGGGAAATCCGTCGATTTCGATTAATTAATTATATGTCGGAGACATTGGGGGGGATCCCCTTTCACCCGTGGTGGGGTCAGGGAACCCTTGGCTGGAACGTCCCCCTGGTCCTGGACTCAGGCATTTGGGCAGCTGGTCCGCTGGAGATTTTCATTTCGTTTTAGATTGATTCGATACTTTACGCTTAGAGAGATTTTTTTCAGCGATGATATTGACTGGAATCGTTCTCTCCGCGAATTTATTTCAGCTCTGAAAAGTTGGCTCGTTTTTCTTTTATTAATGTTCTTCTTTTCGTTTTTTTCTGACTGGTAACTTCCCTTTATTCTGTTTTTATCGTTGCTTCTTTTGGAAGTTATAACTTACTAATTTCTGGTTGTTTTAGTATAGGTAGTGGGGAGATTTAAGTGATTTTCGTTTTTTGCAATGATCTAGTTGAGGTCATTTTCATTTACCTTCCTTTGACTTAATGCAGGGGACATGGAAATGTTCTGCCTGAAAGGTTTCAATTTTACCTGAGGTCGATAAACAAGCGTGCCTCAAGTTCCTCTTTTCACTTAATGATTTCTGAGTGTAATCTTTTTTATAAGTTATGTTGGCCTCATTTGTGCCTTTCCCATATCTGTTTTGATAGATAGGTAGGTAGGTAGGTAGAGAGAGAGAGAGAGAGAGAGAGAGAGAGAGGAGAGAGAGAGACGAGACGAGGAGAGGAGAGAGAGAGAGAGAGGAGGTTTATTGGTGTCCAATAATGTTGTTTCTGTTCATCTCCGAAGTTGAAACGTGCTTAACAAGGAAGTCTAGTATAAAGAACTCCTTGGCATATTTAGTGTGGTTCTCCATCTTTAACAATGAGAGGTGTTTCCGTATTTTGAGATTAGTTTCCCACATTTTAGTAAACACTGCCCATTTTGAATTATATTGAAGTTTTCCTTTTATAAAATAGTTTTCAGTTGTGTTGCAACCTTGGGCAGTGGCTAGTGTCCCTAGTTGTTTTTTTTTTTTTTTTTTTTTTTTTTTTTTTTTTTTTTTTTTTTTTGCATGACAAATGATAAATACCCAGAGGGCACATAACTCCGACAGATATCCTTACACCCAGATCTGGAATAATTTGGAAATCTAATCATTAATTTCCTGGAACCATTTAAAAATCTAATAATTAATTGCTGGAACCATTTCTAAATCTAATATTTAACTTTTTGGAACTATTACGAAATCTGATAATTAACTTTCTGGAACCATTTCGAAATCTAATAATTAACTTTCTGGAATTATTTCGAAATCTAATAATTAACTTTCTGGAACCATTTCGAAATCTAATTATTGTCATTCTGGAACGATTTCTAAATCTAATAATTAGCTTTCTGGAACCATTTCGCAATGGAATAATAAACTTTCTGGAACCATTTGGAAATCTAATAATTAACTTTCTGGAACCATTTCGAAACCTAATGATTAGCTTTCTGGAACCATTTCGAAATCGAATAATTAACTTTCCTTAGCCAGTCACATAACAAAACAGTGCAGGGTTTCATAAGTAACTTTTTTCCGTGTATCTTCCAGACAGACAAGTAATCACACAGTGTAGATATTACATTCGCCCAACTTCTTTGATGGAGATAAATATGAAAACAAAAGGCCATGACCATTCTTATTACATCTCTAGTCCTCTCAGTCTTTGACAGCCACTGGACACCTTATTTGTGGGGGGTGGGAGGGGGCGGCTCCTCCTCCTCCTCCTCCTCCTCCTCCTCCTCCTCCTCCTCCTCCTCCTCCTCCTTCTCCTCCTCCTCCTCCTCCCTCTCCCACCACGATGGCTGTGAATCTCGACTTTCTAAGTTAAATTTTTTTTAAATCTCTTCCATTTTCCTCGTATGCTTTTAAGGTCTTTACTTTCACTACTAATGGAATATTTTCATTTGAAATATATATATATATATATATATATATATATTATATATATATATATATATATATATATATAACAGCTTATTACAAAGAACAAAAAAACAAACTGTATCCTCTTTGTTGAAAGTTATTTTTATAATATATTGAGTCGCTTTAATCACAGTTTTATTTGTCAATGAGAGAACGGTACCAGTTGATTAATATTATTATTATTATTATTATATTATTATTATTATTATTATTATTAGTGAAAAAGAAACCCACAAAATTACTGTGTATAACGTCTTTACTTATAAGTATTTACATTTTATTTTTTCTCAACACTCGAGTTCTTTCAGGCCCTATTTGTGGCCCTTTTTAAAAAATAAATAAATAAATAAATAAAAGATAAAAAAAATGTAAATACTTAAAAGTAAACACAGTATACACAGTAATTTTGTTGGTTTCTTTTTCAATCTTCAAAGAAAACTGAAAGGAGTTTTTGTTTGGTTCTTTATTATTATTATTGTTATTATTAAGTCCAAGCAGGCTTTTACAGAAGATAAAGCCTCTATTAGAATGAGGAAAAACTAAGCGAAGAGAACAGTAGATAGATAATTTTAAAAAGCTGTGACGAAATCAACGTCATTATCATCTCTTTGGAGAGCAACTGTACCTTCATTCTCTTTAATGAATACTGCTCAGTGTGCAAATGGTCGCTTGATAGATTCAACATATTTATTCTGACACAGGTGCCTCCCTTCATGTTGGCAGACTGAATTATTCATCGTTTGTTGTCGAAAGCAATTAATGCACTCGTCGCCTCTAACCATACGTTTGCAATGATGGCAGTTGTCATAATAATTTAGGAATATTCATCTCTGAGCAAGGCGGATTCGGCTTGCATAAGACTTAGGCAAATCATTTCCTAAAAAATGAATAATGATTTTTAACATTCATAGTTTTTCAGATGTCATATGAACTCGTATTGACAAAAGAGAGAAATCGATAACGTCATTTAATTGTTTATTAAACAAATTCGTTATATACATCAACTTTTTTCAAAATATCTTTTTTTAAACATTTCGTCTTATTCCCTGCATTTGGTGAGGAAACTTTTGATACGTTACAAACTATTCGGTTCAGTAACTTATTGAGTACTTGATAACGTTATCGTTTCAACCCGTTCCCTCCAATGAGCACTCGTCTCTTGAATGCATTCCAAACTCGTGAATGCATTTCCTACACTTTTCCCCCGAGTTTGTAATGGAGAACCAAACTATTCCCTCCAATAGCTTATTATCTACTAGATGACTGTATTATATCAACCCATCCCCTCCATGAAACACTCGTTTCATTACCTCCCTTCAAATTCTTCCCTCAAGTTTGCAATGGACAACCTGACGTCTTCTTCCGAAATAAAACCTCTCTACTGTTCGTCCCATTCCCTCCAGTTGGCAATCTTTCCATCCCGGGACGTCAGGCTGTTCCCTGCAGTTGGTAATAGACAATTTGTCGCTTTCCTCCTTGTCTCCTTCCTATTGGGCGCATCATTTCCACGTCAATATTACCAGTGCTCTGCTTCCACTTCCCTCCTCGTTAGGCAGAGGGCCGTTTGTGTAGCCTTTCAGGAAACCATTTTCGCTTTTCCTATGGAATCGGCTCCTGGCTGTGAACTCGTTTTCAGCAGCGTGCATGTCGTCATTCCTTTTTTTTTTTTTTTATTCCTTGTTCCCTCTTCTTGTTGGTGTAGACGAATGCAAGATGATTTATATACACACATACACGTATATATATATATATATATATATATATATATATATATATATATATATATATATATATACTAGTAAAATACTTTCATTTAAAACAGAATTCCATCTAATCAAGGAACCCATAAAAAACATCAAATGGGTAGAAATTATAGCGAATTATTTCGATGACAACCTTATAGTTTCTACCCTTTTGGTATATATATGGGCTCCTTTTAATAAATATATTATATATATATATATATATATATATATTATATATATATATATATATATATATATATATTATGTGCATACTGGTAATATTCCTGTCGATGAAGAGGAAGGCTAGCAATGGTCGACACCCCGATGAGAGCAGGCAAACGGAGCAAACTTTGTTAAAAACCCACACATCCTCTGTTGACATAAGAACTAAATTAAGTACCTGATAGTTATGTGCCTAATGTAGTCCCCATAAGGGTTAAAAACAGTTAAGGAATGACACTCGTCACAAAATACTTGATGAAAACTGGAAGGCCAACAGTTGGACGGAATTGAATTTTGTTTTAAGGTGTGACTTGAGGCAAAGAAGAGTTGATTACATTTTTAGATGGATCAGGGACGGAATGCAAATTCATCATCTTTGTTATTGCTTATTTTTGTCAAAGTCTGCGGCCCTGTAATATTTCCCGGTTCTTAGAATTTGAAATGCCGCGGTCTTGAGTTTTAGAAAATTTTGAACTGGTTCAAAATTTACGGCAAACATAGAAGACAGTGAAAGTAAAAGATTTTAGTGATTAGATTTAATTACTAAGTAATCCGAGTTTTACAACGTTACCCAACGAACCAAATGACATGTAAAGGAAGTTTAAAAAATACATATTTCCTTAAGGGTGGACTTTGAAGACAAGGTAACTCAAGTCCAGTGCTCTGCAGACATTTGGTACAGAAATTCTGACATGACAGCATAAGGAATAAGGATACGCTTACTATAGATTATCTTTGTATTTGGTTATATTTATGTCAAAAACGTTTCATGGGTTTTCTCATCCAAATGGAAGTTTTCTTTAGTCTTGTAAGGACAAAGAAATTTGTCGCACAATTGATAAAAATTATAGATATAAGTGTAATCCAGAACAACCAGCTGTGAGGACTTGGTTTTACCCTCGATGGTCTGATTCAATAAATGAATAATAGTGATGCTACCAATGATAAGCCAGTTCACCATTAGTATCAGGAAAGCCAAAAAGATTAAAAGAATTATGATTATATAGAAAATAGTGACAAGTAACAGAAATGACCCAACGCCCCAGAAGCAACAAAGCAAAAGACAACAGCTCAAGAAAATCCTGAAAGCAGAAATCGCACGAAAGGAGCCGTTTTAAATGCGGTGTCACACTTGCACGTTTCATGGCATACTTTACGATCTTGACCGAGGAACCAATTTCGGCACAGAAACTAGTCGCTTTACCTAAACTTTATCAACTGGATGTTCTGAAAGATTCGAAACAGGAAATTGTGTGTTTTTATGCTTTGGTGACCCCGATAGGGGTGATGCTATACAATACTAAAACAGGTCAATGTAGAGGAAGAGATACAGATAGTTTTGGATTAAGAAACCTGTCAAAAGAGACGAATGGAGGACGCATGGGGTGATTTTTTTTTTTGCTCACGCGTGCGATTAATGTTGACTTAATTTGCTTATGGTTTTTTTCGCATTCTTTCTGTAGTTGTATAATTCCTTTCTAGCTCTAATGCTGATGCTTTTATTTGTGTTTTTATTTAAAGAGCAGCACAGGATTTCGTTACATAAGTATCCTTAGTATATGAAGTCATATATAAATATACAAAAAAAAATCTTACATAAATAATCACATATATAGACACGTACAAACATTTGATGTTGAGGTACATTATTTTTTTTAAATATCATGTAACATTTGTGTACTTTCCTGAGCACTCAAAGACGTAATTTAAAAAAAAAATAATATTCCATAAATAAGAGGATGCAGACAAGACTCCTTATGTCATGGAATGAAATTTGGATAGGAGTCTGCGTCAGTGAGAAAGTTTTAATCACTGTAATACGTATTCACCGTAATTTCACCGTAATTACTTAAAGACACGTATAGTAGCCTTCAACTCATTACGTCTGTAGACATGACTGTAGATAATTAATTCCAAAAAGATATTTAATTTTGATGGCTGTTTTTCAAGGAGTACTTTGCAATAATTCCCTGTTTCAGAATATTTTCTGAAAATGTTTAACTTTCAGTCATATCCTTCTGAAGAAGTTCTCATTTGCTCTTCTTTGAAACTAGTCTCTTGAAGCTAATATTAGATACCCTTTTTTTAAAAGAAATGCCACCTCTCTCTCTCTCTCTCTCTCTCTCTCTCTCTCTCTCTCTCTCTCAACCCTTGAAGGATGTTGCCACGTATCATACTTCTACATTACTTTCTGCATTAATTTGACCAAAATTCATCTTCTTTGTTAGAAAAGTCTCGAAATGATATCTGGCCATTGGAAGGGTTCACTTTCTAACGTTATGGACACATGCACGACCGCAGGTAAGCGCTGTGACCAATTATCCAGGCCCTTAGGACGATTTGGTTGATTTCTCACAAGTTTGATACGTTGTGAGGAGAGACAAGAAGCAGCAGCATCTCGAAGCGCGGTCTGGAGAAGGAAAGTAAACATGTATCTCCTCCGATGACGTTTTGTCTGTCTCTTGCTACAATTTCAGCAACTTCTGTAATTTCGCTGATTCCCTCCGCCAGGTTTGTCTGTCATCTGTCAAGCCATCTGACATGACAGGTGTCATGTCTCTTGATTCCTGTACCCGTATTCACCTTGCTTGAGCGGAGTAAAAATTTATTTTCGGAGGCCTTGCTCGAAAATGTTCAGTTGCTCGGTTCTTTACATTGATATTTTTCCTCTAGTTGACATTTTCATTTGTTCATTACTTTTATTCTCTTGCCTGTGTTCTCTTCCTTTCATAAATAGTCATTTTATTCTGTTGTGCCTTACTATATTTGATGGCGAATAGTTTTCATTACCTTTATGATGTATATATGTAATAAACACTGTAAAGCTACCATGAAAACTTTTTGTGATAAATATATGTATATATATATGTGTGAGTGTAAATTATATATATAGATGATATATATATATGTATATATATATATATATATATATATATATATATATATATATAATATTGTGTATATGTGTGAATGCAAAGTATTCAGATATTATAAACGTCGAAGGAAAACCTAGAAGCAGTCTCCCCGCATGTCGATGGAAGGTTTCTTAAATAACGTGAGGTAACTCCAATGTGCTACCTGTTGCCCGTATTTGCTCGAGGAAAACCGGAAAAGGTCTTTTAAAAGACCAAATATGCCGTGCACAAAATCCATAATCTAATTTCAGCCGGTATCTGCCAATCAGTCGAACTGGACATTATCGTGTCCCGAGCAGTCACGGTTTGAACTCGCTGAACCATTCCAGTCAACCAGTCTGGAACGGTTAGTTAGCTTTTTTGGAACAGAGAGACTATGCACTGGCCAGTGATTATGAGAGAGAAGGACCGAGATTGTGAAATGGTAGTTTTTCAGAGAGTGGGGAGAGAGAGAGAGAGAGAGAGAGAGGAGAGGCCTTGTCACAGACCTTGTTGGCTTGTTTCAAGGGCGGGTAACTGGGGGGAAGGGGGTGGATTTGGGGAGGGGGAGCTGGGAAGGAAAGCTGGATGGTAAGTGCGTGTGCGTTTCTGATAGGACTTGAGGGATTTCGTCTCTGGGAAGTGGAGAGGGCAAAGGCAGAGGTTGTCGCCTGAGGAGGGGGAGGAAGGGGGAGGAGGAGGAGGAGGAGGGTGGGGGAGATGGGTGACCAGGCAAAAGGGAGCTTGAGTGGCATTATGGTGGACATCTCTTGCATGGCTTCTTTTTGGGTTTCTCTTGTTCCTTACTTCGCAGTCAAAGAAAATAGAGAGAGAGAGAGAGATGCGAAAATTATTACAATTGTCTGGCACTATGTACCTGTTCCTTAAGATTCGTATCAGAATTGTTTTGTAAATTACTATGTACTTATTTTTCATTGATCTGCAAAGTGTTAGTGTGGCCAGAGTTCTCATTATATATATATATATATATATATATATATATATATATATATATATATATATATATAATACATATATATATATATATATATATATATATATATATATATATATATATATATATATATATATATATATATATATACAGTATATGATGCGTGTGGATGTAATTATGTAAGCATATGCAGTCTTAGTTATTAGAGTAAATGAATGCACACACAAATTAACCAACACATTCCCAAACATAAATATTTTGTACTAGGCGAGGCAAACGCGCATGGAGATTTATTTAAATAACTCTTTCTTGTACAATCACATTTGATTTTGCGAGATCTCCATTTTTTAAATAAGTAACAAAATAAAAACGCCCTGTACTTCTTACAATTCTAGGAAAGAAAGGTCATGGCAAATGTTACGCTTCAGAAGTTAATGGAAATAATGAAAAAATTGAATACCTAGTAATGTGATTTCTCTCTCTCTCTCTCTCTCTTCCTTCTCTCTTCTCTCGTCTCTCTCTCTATCTCTCTTCCCTCCTCTTCCTCTCTCTCTCTCTCTCTCCATTCTTTGTGTATCGTTACAAAATAAACTGACCGGTAACTTTCCTTTACTCAATTGCCCATGACTGCATCCTCCTGCGCTGAGAGATTTCTAACTGCATTTCATAGCTTTGATTGTCTCAGTTTTCGTGTTTGTATTTCTTAAACGTGAGACATCGAGAGAGCGCTTACCTCATTCGTGGACTGAAATAGAGAGTGAATTTGTGTTCCTCACGGAGATCGAGATTCCTCTCAAAATCTAATAAGCTTCTCTTTAACCCATGGCGCCCATCCTCACCTCTATCATGAATTCATCGCAAGTCCTAACTCATTCTTCTTTTCTCCATACCCAACCCCTCCATAAAATACCATTGAGATCCGTCTGGCATATTTAGAAATATTATCTGGGCAAACAGACACAGACCAAACCATTGGTGTTCAATAATGTATAACCCAAATTCATCTTCTCAGGGCGTGTTAACTAGACTTGTCAGATCTGAATATTATGTTGTTATATTGATATATCATCATTTCCTTTAAAATGTCTCATTTCCCGAGACATTTCCCGTTACAAATCTTTGCTGTCTTCATAACCTCGTCAATGTTTCCATGTTTCCATTTCACTCACACCGATGTGGTAATAATGCTCGTGGCTTTTCTGTTGCTTATATGATAAAATGAATCACGCAGCAACTATGGATAAAGCTTACATGAACACCCGCCCCTTTCTCTCTCTCTCTCTCTCTCTCTCTCTCTCTCTCTCTCTCGAATCAGTCCAATTACTTATTATGTCTTTGGTCATCTGACTACTTGACTGATTCTGTGATATCTTTCTCGATCACTAGCTAGACTTTTTGATTTACCCAACTTGGAATTAGAAGTGTAAGACCTCCCCCACGAAAAGTTCTTTTCCCCTTACTCTCAGTCATGCATTTGATTTTGGTATTTTCCTGAAGGCTTTTTCATCCCCTAGCTCCACGTTACAGACGAATGGCATTGTCACTGTTGCATGTTGGGAGTAATAGTGAACAAGTATTGTTATTATTATTATTACATTACTGAGAACGATTTTATTCAAATATAAAATGACCCTGTTGAATAAGTTTCTGAAAATTCTGAAGTTCATATTAAACATGGAAATTTAGTTTATGTGTGGCTTGGACCATCTTAGCTATTTGAGTGTATTGAAAACAGATAGGGAGATCACAGTACTCCTAAAATTATTCCCAGTCTTATTAAATCGGCTTTTAAAACTAATACTCTTCCTCACCCAATCACATAATTGCTTTCTCTTCTTCTTCTTCTTTCTTAGAAGAAGAAGAAGAAGAAGATAATGATGTATCACCGGTGTTTGAAAAGATTGAAAGGTTCCATACGGTTAATGCTTTCGGTGTTTTAATCTTCTTAATTTAGAGGCGGGTGTGAGATTTTTCCACCCGGCAACGAATTTGGACGAAAAGTTTTTATTTTCAATCGTGTCTGCATGTCTGTTTGGTGGTCCACTGGAGACCTCAAATAGTTTTTGTTGGATTACAACGAAATTTTGAGGAGTGTTCGGCTACGAATTATGGGTCCGAATGTGGGTAAAGATTTATTATTATTTTTTTCCTCCTCCTCCTCCTCCTCCTCCTCCTCCTCCTCCCCACCCCCTGCTTTGGTAGGAACAGTTCGCGTGAGTGCGTTCTCTGGATACTTGCTTTTTCTTTTTTTTTATCAAAGTATGAGTTGCCATGACAGCTAGAAAAGCATTACTGTAAAAGAAAAACACACACAAACACACAGGTAAAAATCGCGTCGAAGTTTCTACGGCGCAATCGAGTTTTCTGTACAGCCCAGGATCGTATAATCAAGGCTACCGAAAATTGATCTGTTTTTCGGTGGTCTCGGTATACTGCAGTATGAGCTGCGTGCCATGAAACTTTAATCATGGGCTGGTGGCGGACTGTCCTATATCGTTGCCAGAAGCGCGATTATGGCTAACTTTAACCTTAAATCAAATTAAAACCACTGAGGCTAAAGGCTTGCAATTTGGTATGTTTGATGATTAGAGTGTGGATGATCAACGTACCAATTTGCAGCCCTCTAGCCTCTGTAGTTTTTAAACTCTGGGGGCAGACAGAAAAAAGTGCGGACAGACAGACAAAGCCGACACAATAGGTGTTTTATTTTACAGAAAACTAAAAAGAAAAAGAAGGTTTATGTTGACTTTTCTTTGCCTTGCAACTACTTTACCACCCAAGCCACAATAATTGATACCTTGCCAGTTTATGCATATTTTTTCATTTATGTATACTGAACCAGACGTTTGGAAGCATGAATTTTTTTTATAATATTGTTAGGAAATCAGATCAAGCAAGCCATGGTATATTACGTTACATCCCAAGACTTTGCATTTGTTATATCAGCAGAGCACCAGTTTTAAAAGTATCTTTGGCACTAACACTGGCTAGTTTTGATTAGCTAACGTTAGCATGGGCCTTTGCCTTAAGGCAGCCCAAAATTGTACTAAGGTGTGGAAGTAGCTGGGAGGCGTAGCGTTTACCTATGAATTAGGAGAGGTTCCCAACTCATTTTGGCCTGTGCACCCTTTCACCATATGGCAGAATGTCATTAACTTCCCCCACCCCACGAAAAGAAATGCACTCCAAATAATATGCACATAATACTAAAAATCCTTAGTCACTATAACCCCCACCCCAACCCCCCCGCAAAAAAAAGATGCATTCTAGGTAATGTGCACATAATACTAAAAATCCTTAGTCACAATAAACACCCTCCCCAACACACAAAAAAACAGATGCATTCCAAAAATAATATGCATATAATACTAAAAATCCTTAATCACAATACAACCAATACCACCTCCCACCCCGCCCCCCTCAAACTAAAATTTCCCTCTGGTTGAAAACCACTGGGTCATCTGGTGCTCCTACAGAGACAGACAGACACGAGGCAGCGATTCGACCTCTGATTCTCTCAAGTTCAAGAGAGGTTAGGAAGCTGCTTTTAAAAGTCTTCCACCGTCACCTTGTCTCTTTTTTTTTTTTTTTTTTCTCTCTTAAGAAGCATGTATGTAGGCACGTGTTTAGTATTTGTTTGCCGTTTTGTGCCTTAACTTACTTCCCCTCGTTAGTTCTCTTTTTTTCTAAGAATGGACATTGATTCCTGAGGAAGCTTGCATAACAAGTTGACCCGAATGCTTTCGGTCTTGTTACGTATGAGTCTGTGTTTATGTATGGTAATAATAGCAGTTATTAATAATCATTAACATTCTTCTTATTATTATTTTATTGTCAGCCTGAACATATTCTCGAGAATCTATGATTTGCCTCCTCTTCCTTGGCTATTATTGTCATCAAATGATAGTAATAGGTATTAATAACTGAATGTTGATTAAAGCCAGTTTATCTCCTATAAATACGTCTTTCAAGTTAGAGCCTTTTGGTGATAGTTTTTTTTTTTTTTTTTTTTTTTTTTTTTTTTTTTTTTTTTTGAGGGTTGTGGTTGGTTTGGATTAGGCCGGCTTTATATAAAGCAAGCATGTTGAAAGGAATTACGGATTTTTTCCCCAAAAAATTTCTTGTCACGTCATATGTACCTTTCATTGTACTTCTCTTCAGTATAGTATAATTGGGTCATTCTTAGTTGGTACAATTCCTGTATTTATCGCTGGCAAAAACAAAGCTATCGTATCCTTTTTCATTTGCGATCTGAATTTTCCCATCGCGATTTTTCAAGCGACTTGACGGTTTTGGTCTTCGCTACGATAATGATAAAGTGCCCTTGAATAGTGTCGCTGATTTTCCTTTTTTTATGTCAGAGAAACGGAGAGCTGCAAAATATCTAATATTTCTCGTTCCTGGTTTTATTCAGCGCGTCAGAACTTCATAACTTTCTGTTTTCTATCATTATTATCATCATTTTTGTTGTTGTCGTTTATATTTTTCATTTTACGTATGGATTCATACGATATAAGGTAAAAGATCGTAAAATAGTTAACCTAGCTTCCATTGAATAAAATTACAATTTCTGGAAATAGAGAGGAAAGCAAAAATGAGGAACATACCAAAAATAATATTATTATATATATATATATATATATATATATATATATATATATATATATATATATATATATATATATATATATATATATATATATATAAGAGACATCGGAACAATAAAACCATCATACATTCCTAGGATGGAAAGTGTAGAGACTATACCTTTTTACACTCCCTAGAGAATTGTCCCTGTAGGTTGACCTTGAGGTTGGGCCCGTCCTGGCATAAGCCAGTTTCATCTAAACCGGCCGACCTCCCGGAAAAAAAAAAAAAAGTAGCACGAACTTCTTTAATATCGTGATGTATCTTGTCGATCAACCCTGATTCAACCTTTTTTGTTTTTTTTTTTTTTTTTTTTTTTTTTTTTTTTTTTTTTCTTTTTTTTTTTTTTTTCTGTTTTTGGTCTTGTTACATATATATTTTTGGGGGCCCTACTCAACTTTTTGTATCCCCAACCCAACAGTATTATAGCCACGCCTATTTCTACTTCTAGAGTTATGTCCCCATTTCTTTAAAAAATAAAGGTAAACTAATAATTTTTTTATCTATACGATGTCTTTGTAAGCTTTTGCCATTATTCTCTCTCTCTCTCTCTCTCTCTCTCTCTCTCTCTCTCTCTCTCTCTCTCTCTCAAAGAGTCTTCCTGGTGACGAAACAAACGGAAATGTAGTAGACTGGAGATACTTCCCTTCAATTCTCATTCCTGGTTACTAAAAGACTACGTCCAGATTGAAGCTCTCTCTCTCTCTCTCTCTCTCTCTCTCTCTCTCTCTCTCTCGTAAAAATTCATTTCATGTCTTGCTGTATCATCTCGAGTTGTCGGACTCTCAGATTGGGATTCAACGGACATGACTGGTATCTTTAACTCAAGCTGCGGAACCCGCTTGCGAACGGCAGTTTATATATATATATATATATATATATATATATATATATATATATATATATATATATATATATATATACTTGAAAGTTTCATCCTTTTTTTATTTCGATATTTTTTGGATTTATCATACTTGAGTGTTATACACACTTCATGGCCTGTTGAACTGTTCTGAAATTTAAAGCTGCGGTATAACGAGAGTTTATTTGTTTAAAACGTGATGTGCTATAGTAGATTCACATCAACCGTGCATTTGATGTCTAGGCCAGTCCCTTACGACGCTCCTGATTGGCTGTTGATAAGCCAGTCGCAGGGCTGGAAACTCTGTCTCTCTCTTGAGAGTTCACATGGGTAGGATCTATGTTCCACTTCTCCTAAGGGATACGTCTTTCAAAAGTATTCGTCAGGAGAGGTGGAACGTACATCCTGACTACGTGAACTCTCAAGAGAGATTGGTAGTTTCCAGCCCTGTGACTGGCTTATCAACAGCCAATCAGGAACGTCGTAAGGGACTGGCCCAGACATCAAATGCGCGGTTGATGTGAATCTACTATAGTCAGGGAACGTTATGAGAAAGATTTGGCAGGAGAAGATATTTTTGTTACCAAGTGTTAAATGGCCCAGGAAAGGAAAGATTGAGAGTGCTAGACAGACAGTCTCGTAGAAATTCTGAGTTTGTGCATTTTTTTTGTGGAACGAGAGAGAGAAAGAGAGAGAGAGGATGTGCTTGGCGATTTAAATGCCAAGGTAGATGATAAAGACATAAGGTGAAACTGATATAGATAGATGGTCGGCCAGAGTTCCTGGAGTGAATGAAAATAAAGTGTTTGCTGGTAAGGTCAGGGTTTTATGTTAGTAGCGAATGTGAAAGAGTAGTATAGTAAGTAGCGTATTTGAAAGAGTAAGACAGTAAGAAGCGTATGTGAAAGAACAAGACAGTAAGAAGCATATGTGAAAGAGCAAGACTAATGTTGTAAGGGTGAGGAAAGACATGAACGAAATAAACTCTTACCATTTTCTGGTGAAAGTAAAAGTGAGATTATATAGAAGTGTGGTTGAAGAGGAATTGCTAGAAATATGGCTATAGCGGTAACGTGTTTTTTGCAAAGGATATACTTGGTGAAAAATACTTATTTCTTGAAGGAGGTCTATAACTGGCCTTTTATGATACACGTCAGTATAACGTCTAAAAATAGGCCAATGATTAGGGGTATATTGAAAGATACTCTAAAGGGTAGCTGTTGTATGCCCACTGAATATTTAATTGAAGTACTAGCCATTTTTACACGTACTTGAAGAATTATATACAACTTGAGTACTTTTTTTAATGATCTCGGTCGATATCTGCCAATTATAATGACTTTTGATATTCTGTTGTGCCTTCCAAAGGCTTATTTAAAATATATATATATATATATATATTATATATATATATATTATATATATATATATATATATATATGTATGTATGTATGTATATATATATATGTATATAATGCATGTATACGTATATAATTTTATTTATGTATTTTATTTTTTGTTTTTTTATCACTGCCACCGTTCTTCAAGGAGAATGTAGTAGAGGTTGACGTGATGGTAGTGGCCTTTACGTCCTTTTTTTCATTTTTTTCTTTTATATAATCTATTTTATTCATGTCAGTCTTTCCACCTATCTATCTACTTGTCAGGTAAGACATGCGATTTACCACCTCTCCACCTACGATGTTACACGGAAGTTGTGCAATTACTCGTGTCCCGATTTTATCCGTTTGTCTGTCCCTTCATCACGGATCAGATGATAAGATATCCGGTTGGATCCGAATCCGGATACGGATTCAGGATATCAATTTTATATTCATTACAAGTCGTCGTCGTGGCTCGAAGTCTTTGGCTGCCGTTTGGTGTGATGTAATCACGGTGAGAGTTGACAAGGTCCTGGATGCGTCAAGGATACATCATAAAATTTAATGATCCGTAAGAAAAAAAAAGTATTCGTAGAAAGTGAAATATGCATCCTTAATGAAAATTCCCCCTTCACATAGTTGCTTATTACTTCTGACACCTGCCAAGACCGTTACACCTACTGTGTCGTTCGTCGCCATGTTAAAGGCGTTTTGTGCATACCGTTCTCTCTCTCTCTCTCTCTCTCTCTCTCTCTCTCTCTCTCTCTCTTTCCTTGTCTGTCTGGATCAGTCGACTCCATTTTTAATTGGTTCCCAGTCCTCTGAACGAGTGTCATCTCAGCTTTGTTCTTTTTTCTGGGAACTACAAAAGTGTTCTTGTAGCAGTTATGCATCAGTCCTAAGTCTCGTTCTTTTCGAGCTTTTGGAAATCTCTCTCTCTCTCTCTCTCTCTCCTTCCCTCGTCAAATCTCTCTCTCTCTCGTCTCTCTCTCTCTCTTCTCTCTCTCTCTCTCTATACATGTATATATATATATATATATATATATATATATATATATATATATATATATATATATATATATGTATATGAATAACTTGATCACGAAGTATATAAAACGTTATGCTATGTATAAATAAAGGTGATGCCACAGAGGAAAATGGAAAGGCGAGAAAACCAAGAACTTTCGTTTATATATATATATATATATATATATTTATATATATATTACTATATATATATATATATATATATATATATATTATATATATATGTGTGTGTGTGTGTGTGTGTGTATGAGTGTGTAAGTTCGTCGTGTATGAATTTTGGATTTCCCAGCGGCCTAAGAACTTCCGAAAACCCTTACAACGAAAAGAAAAAAAAATCTACAAAAGCGACATTCACATCCTCGACAGAATTCTCTTTTGGATGTACCAGGTTCTGGCAGCGTTCGAAGTCTCCTCAATAAAGAGATTGGAGGGAAAAAAATTGAATTTTTCCTTCTCTGTCCCTATTTTTCCCTTTTATTTTCCACCCTTTTTTGTTTCAGCTGTTCTGGTAAACCTTCCTTCGCTGATGGCTGTCTATTAGCTTTTCCGAAAGTCTGTAGGTTTTTGTAAAGTGGGGTTTTTGTTGAGAGTTGAACTGTTTCCAAAGTTTTTTTTTTTTTTTTTTTTGGTGTAATGTTGCCCTACATTTATATTTTCCATCATCATAATCATCAACTTGTTCATCATTATCATCATTTTGTAGCCGATTTGTTACTCTACCGAGCCGGAGTTTTTTGTCTTCTTCTTCTTTTTCTTTAAGAAATTATATTCCATTTGTTACTCCACTTATCATCTAAACTGATATGAAGGAATGAAACCATCCTGCAAGAAAAAAAAATATGTATAAAAAGTACAATGAAACAGACCCGATCTGTTTCATAATCCCGAAGAGAGTTCTTGTCAACTTCGGAAACTATTCCGTTCCCTTGAGACACGCGCCTTTTTCCATGTTTCTGAAATCTTTAAAGCCTCTTTCTCCAGCGTTTTTATGATTTGGTCAGAGCCTTTCTTGCTTTCCTTCTTTTTGTATCTATTCAAATATGATACTTTGGCCTTATTTTGTCTCAACTTGCCGTTCACATTAGCTCTAAATGTTCAGGTCATCGCTATCTTGTGTCTCTCGTCAATAGTCGTTTAAACATCCATTTTGTCCTAGTACTACATACTTCCACTAATCTTCTTTTACCATGCATTAGTCAACGAATTCTCAGCTGAAAAGCCATTTTATGACACAAGGCTGTATCCATATTGTTCTTTGCTATGGTTGTCACCTTATTATTTATCTTTACAAAAAGTATAAGTGATACAAAAAGTACCAGTCACTTATACCGTCCAGTTTTGGAGGACGGATCTTTTTAAAAATCGTCACACGCAAGTAAATTTTTCCCCGAAGAAATAAATCCATTGAAAATTATTCTTTTTCTCTCTTCTAAATCATGATGTTTAATGTACTCCAGTAAACTCACCATGCAATTCCTTGGCCCATTCTTCTAAACTTCCTTGAATGGATTCTTTTAACACCCCCCCCCCCCCCCCCCCCCCCCCCTCTTCTAATGGCGGTCTTTTTTCACCCCCATTTTTTTTTTTTTTTTTTTTTTTTTTTTTTTTTTTTTTTTTTTTTTTTTTTTTTTTTTTTTTTTGTCATTAGCTTGAAGTTCTGGTTCCAATATTGGCTCAGTGAAGAAGTAACAAGACGCTTTCTTCACGTCTGTACTCACTTTTGATTTTTCGACTTTTCGTTTTCCATTCTCGTTTTGTTCCGTGTTACTGTGAATTGCAAGTACTCATTCAGCTTCGTTGAATATGCTCCCAACAATGAACTTGCCAGTCATGCCTGCCTCTCTCTCTCTCTCTCTCTCTCTCTCTCTCTCTCTCTCTCTCTCTCAGAGGGAAAGATTATGCGATTAGCTTCCCATACAGATAATAGAAAAAAAGATCCCACAGAGCCCTTATGGAATCCGGTGTACCCGTATGACCCATGGGTTTTCAATGACAAGGGGAACTCCCAGTAATATTGAGGGTTGTGAGTCCATTTGACCACGAGATAATGACTTGTTTCAGTGTCGACGTCCTGAGAACTTTCCTCAGTACTTCTTGTGTATATGCCTGGGTGAAGATGTTGTATGAAAAGTTAAGCACTATATCTCAGTTTAACCAGACCACTGACCTGATTAACAGCTCTCCTAGGGGAGGCCCGAAGGATTAGATATTTTTACGTGGTTAGGAACCAATTGGTTACCTAGCAACGGGACCTACAGCTTGTTGTGGGATCCGAACTACATTATTTCGAGAAATGAATTTCTATCATCAGAAATAAATTCCTCCGATTCCGCGTTGGCCGAGCCGAGAATCGAACTTCGGACCACCGGAGATGCTGTATGTGACCTATGTCAAGTCTTCAAAGGTACGGTTTGTTATATTAGTTAATGGTATTTCCGATTTAATTTCGAATGGATCTAACTAATTTGAGATTACATTATAGATTACGTACTAGTTTAATAGGCAAATTTAGAAAGGCTACTGTGGTTTTTATCTGCATTTAAAAAAAATATTTTCTTAATGTGAATACCTGAGTGTGTTGCAAATTTGGTTTAAAGAGAGATATATTTTAGATTACGTTGGCAGTACGGCACAGTACGTTTGATATTTGTGCCGTTCGAAATTACGGTACTGGGTCGCTTTGAAAATACGGCCCTCTGTTTCTGAGATACCTAAAATGAATAAATATACCGTACAGGATTGTACTTCTTGTGTTTTAAAACTCGCAAAGGTCATAATACTTTAACAGTTGATAATAAATCACACTTACGATGACAGAAAATATTTACGGGCAAGCTAAATGTTCACGAAGATTTGCGGTATCCATAGCAACGAAATGGTCATTGGAAATTGGGAAGGTAATAATCCACATATTCCATTATGTGACGATATATTTGAAGTAAAAAGTTGTACTATTGCTGTATATTCTGTAGCGGGCTTTTGCGAGGCCCGGGGCTCGACTCATTAGGCTTTTTTTTATATTTCAATCTACATGGCTCGGGATCAGCTGATTCTCTCTCTCTCTCTCTCTCTCTCTCTCTCTCTCTCTCTCTCTCTCTCTCACACACACACACACACACATTTTGCAACGAAAGCAGCTTTGATTTTGTAATTACATTGCATCATATTTCTTATAATGATAACACTATAATCGAAAGCAAAATATGATGATTTGAGTTATTGTTAAGGTCTTGTGTGGTTATTAGCAATAAATTTTTTTATTATCATTGAAAATTAAAATACATTTTTGTTTCTTCGCCCAAGATGATTTCTTAACGATCTGGAATTTTTATCGATAATGAAGAAGCGCTTTTAATTGCCATTATAAATGATTATCCTTGTTTTATGTGTTAAAAAATTAAGAGCCTGATCTTTAAAAATATTTTCCTGTACAAGTACTGGAAAGTACTGATTTCCCGTGCTTTATCAAGTTACTTTACGGTAAGGAAAGAAAATCAAAGAACATCGTAACATACGATATTTCCAGCCTCGAAGTTTAGGTGGTGAGACTCGAGACCGTATTTGATTTCATTAGAGATATTTTTGCGAAGATCTTTTCCAAGTTAAAAATAAAAAGTAAATTCGAGTACAGATATCTCTCTCTCTCTCTCCTCTCTCATCTCTCTCTCTCTCTCTCTCTCTCTCTCTCTCTCTCTCTTGCAAAATCAGCATTAAATGCAGTTTGAAATTCTAGTCTTGATTTAAGTCTTCCGATATAATTTTATTTTGCATGGAGAGTACAATGCTGAAGTATATATAATATATATTATATATATATATATTATATATATATATATATATATAATATATAATATATATATATATAATTATATTTCACTCTCTGGGATTGCTGTTTCGTTAGTCATCAGTCTACTGCGTTTCCTTACTGGTACAGCAATGTTTCGACATATTTCGAAGTGATGTTGCTTGTGGGATTTTCGTCAGCTTTCCTGAAAACTAAGTTGGCCTTCAGCCAGAACCCTCCCCTGCCCCCTAACCCCCAACTCTTTCCAAATACGTGCAAGTCATTGTACTCTTCCGCCCTGTCCCCCCCCCCCCCCCCCCACCCCCCCCCCCCCCCCCCGCCACCTCCCTTCCTCACAAATGATTTTACTGCTTTAAAACTGATCCCCCCTGTTTCTCAGAAGACACAAGGCGAGGTGCACATTCACGGTGCCCAAGCCATTGCTTCATTGCTCTTCGGTAAAACGTTCGTATATTTTATGTCTTGACTTGAAATATGGAAACACTCTTTAGAAAAAGATAAAAACCATTGAATCACGAAGCTAGCTTCCGAGGGATGAGAATACACGTGGGTTACAAGAGACACAAGAGAAAAAAATAATATAGACAAATAAGTCATTAAATAAGCCCACATTCAATTACTTTATATATACTGTATATACATGCAATACAGATTAGGCTTCGAAAACTGTGTGCTATATGGAATGAGTGTAACCTGCAATAAAGGTTTTGTTTCATGTTGTTAACAAGCCAGTGGGAATTGTGTAGAACGGCTCGATTCCCATCTTCCATCTCAAGTACAGGTATGAGGAATTTTGCATTTTTTCTACTCATTCACTGCGTTTTTTAAATGGTGTGGTATTCACTCTCTCTCTCTCTCTCTCTCTCTCTCTCTCTCTCTCTCTCTCTCTCTCTCTCTCTTTACGGAGCTCTTAAGGTTTGGTCGTAAGCTAATCCCGATTTATTACGTAACCTCTACGTTTTCATTTGAAGTTAAAAATAAGTTTTATTAGAAGCACTTTCTCAAATATTGTGGCATTGGTGATTTTTATTTCTCGTCATGTACAGAGCGTAAGTTTGTTCTTATCCAAATGATATTTTCACGCTAAAGTAATTAAAACAGTTACTAACTATTAAACCTAATGTAGAGCAGAGGCAGTATCGAGTCGTGAACAAATGAAAAAAGTGGTAACAGAGCCCTGCCTTTTCATAATAGTGATATTATAATCCACTTTCCCGTAGACGAGTTTCTTTGCTATGTGTGTATTTCACTTCAGTTAAATCATTCATTTTACAGATCCGTTTAATACATTGTGTCAGTGCTGAACGAACCAGTGATATGTATACCTGGTAGTCGGTCGAATGCATTGGGATGCAGCCTGACCTTGGAAATGCAAAGACAGAGGAAGAGAAAGAATGTGCGTTCAGCAATCTGGGTATTTTATCCGTTCTTCATCATGCTGTTGTTTATATCATATGTATGTGTATATATATATTATATATATATATATATATATATATATATATATATATATATATATATGTGTGTTGTGTGTGTGTGTGTGTGTGTGTGTGTGTGTATTCTCTCTGTCTCTGTCTCTCTGTGTCCTTGGTGAGTTCATGCCTCAGTTTATAATGCGATACGTATTGCAATACAGAAACAAGGGACTGATTAATCTCGAAATGAGGAGGTTATTGGTCCGTGACCTAACCCCTGCTGATTGGTATACAAAGGGATGCGTCCCGTTAATTAACGATTATGAGTCATTTGGGAGTCTTAAATTCTTATAGAGAAAAAGCTTAATATCTCTCTCTCTCTTCTATCTCTCTCTCTCTCCTCTCTCCCTCTTCCTTCGTGTACGCAATGTAATATATATATATATATATATATATATATATATCTATATATATATATATATATATATGTATATATATATATTGTGTATGTATACATACATACTATATTTTTTATATATATTTTTTATGTATAAATTCAGCAACGCACCAATATTTTCATTCTGATAAATAAATGATAAATAACCTATCCTAAAATTCCTACATCTTTATCTCAACTCGAAACACCTTTTTCAGACCTTTTTAGACCTTTCTTATCCCTGCCCCTAACAAAAAAAAAAAAAAAAAAAAAAAAAGTAATATGTAGGCTTACTCTCCGAGGAAGCGAAAAGTATTTTGGAATGATAGACGACGCAAGGGTGGTTATAGCACACACACACACACCCCCACATATTTACATATATATAATACAAAATAGTATTACCCGTTCCAGGTAATGACCTCCAGGCAGTGGCAATTGAGCTAAGAGCACTTCCCCTGACCCGCATCGAACCTATGGTTTTTTGGGGCGGGAAGTTGGAAGACAGGAACTCGTGCATTCTGCCATCATGAGAGATTGATGGCTGAGTGCAAAAGTTTGGGTGGTGCTCTTGTTGTTTATGTTTAAATTAGGTTATATATTTATTGCATTTTCAGCTTGTTGACTGTATCCATTTTATTATCCCATTTTACTGCGATACTCGTAATGTATACCATCATTTTTATGGTGGGTACCGGTTGGAAGATGCTCTTGTCGTTTATGTTTAAATTAGTTTATATATTTATTACATTTTCAGCTTGTTTACTATAGCCATTTTATTATCCCATTTTACTGCGATAGTCGTAATATCCCATCATTTTTATAATGGTTGCTGGGATGACGGGCGTACTTGTCGGTGATGCGACAACTCAAAATGAGATTTGTCGAAGGAGGAAATAAAATAAAAGATTGCTCCTGATCATTTCCCTTGACTTGTTTCCGCGACGCTGAATGTGAAGCTGACGGGGCTGCCAGTCAGAGTTCTTTCCTTGACCATCCTCCCTGATCCCCCGCCCCACCCGTCCCCAACCGGTGACAGGGGAACCCTCCTCCTCCCCCCCCCTCTCTCCCATGATAACTCCAAAGGGAGAGGACCATGTTGAAATATAAGAGCTGCGTCTCTTGACGTCTGTATGTTCGAGATCATTGACATATCTCGTCATTGAGATGACGCTCTGCAAAATATTTAAAGGACTTGATGGAGGTTTATTGAATCTCTTTTATAGATCAACACAAAATCCCTTATATATTTCATTAGCGTATTGGCTCGTCCTGGTATGTAAATATATAGAGTAAGCTCTGATTTATTGACGCTAATAATAATTAGAACAAAAAATAAAGTATTTTCCGAGTAATTTGTATGGCTTTTGCACCGTTTACTATCGAATGCTTTTGGTTGTCATAATGCAAAGGCCTAATGTATACTATAAATGTCTCTCTCTCTCTCTCTCTCTCTCTCTCTCTCTCTCTCTCTCTCTCTCTCTCTCTCTGTTTTCTTGAATCTCGTCTTGCTTTTTTTTCCTAGGCTGTGATTTATGTGCTTATGGTCAGTCGAAGGCCCCAGCTGAGAGCATAGAGACGTAGATAGGTGAGAAGGACGTGGAAAAAAAATTAGGCCTAAACCAGATATCTCTCATCCCCATCAGGATGAAATCAGTCACCGAAATCTCTCTCTCTCTCTCTCTTCTCTCTGTAAATCTCTCTCTCTCGCTCGTCTCTCTCCCTCTCTCTCTCTCTCTCTCTCTCTCTCTCTCTCCAGTTTACGCCTACTCCGTTATCCTATCGATCGATTGATTACTAAATCATACGTTATTACAGCCACTAATGTTACTAATATTGTGAAACTTTCAATAGGCAGGATTTTCTTGGTTTTAGTTTTTTATTATTATTATTAAATGGAAATTAATGAGGCTGGAGGTTTGTCATCCATCCATATCTATACATATGATATATATGATATATATATATATATATATATATATATATATATATATATATATATATATATATATGATATATATATATAGATATATATATATATATATATATATAATATATATATGTGTGTGTGTATATATATATATATATATATATATATATATATATATATATATATATACGTATATATATATATATATATATATATATATATATACATGTATGTATTACATATATTTGCGTTTGTAAGTGTAATGCTGAATTATATTTATATTTATGTTTATATGGATTAATACACATCAGTTACATAATCAAAATATTTATTAACCATCATTTTCTCTCAGTGTTCACGTGGAGAGCATTCTTAATTAATAAGTTCTCCACACGCGCAGCTGTCTCACGACAGCCTCTGTAATGCGCTCGCTAGAATTTGTGGAAGTGAAGATTCGTTTGTTGTTGGATTCAGTTTAAGTTTTTTGTTTTTGCGTTATCGATATCACTAATACTCAATATCCTTCTTATCGCATTCAAAAAATTTTTTTTTATGTAATTGCTTTTTTTTTCATTTTATTGATTTTTCTAATAATCGTTTTAGTTTTCCGTAAAAGAAAACTATTGAGATGGCTTTGTCTGTCCGTCCGCACTTTTTCTGTCCGCCCTCAAATCTTAAAAACTCCTGCAGAGACCAGAGAGCTACAAATTAGTATGTTGATCGTCCACCCTCAAATCATCTAACATACCAAATTGCAGCCCTCTAGCCTCAGTAGTTTTTATTTGTTGTAATGTTAAAGTTAGTCATGATCGTGCGCCTGGCAATGTTATACGTCCGTGGCTGACAGTTTCATGGGCCGCTGCTCATACAGCATTATACGCTGTACAGAAAACTCTTCTTAGGTGCATTTTTTCTTGCTTATTATTTGCTTTGGAACCTCTAGGCATCAGTGATAGGTTGGAGGTTAAATATCGAGATATGTCTGTTTCCTTTTCTATTTTTTTTTCTGTCTTTTTTTCATCCACAAGATATATCAGGAGGTTATTGATGGTTTTCAATCAGATTTTGTGGAGGATTGACTAAGAGCCAAAGAAGGGTCGATTAGGTCTTGGAAAGGCTCCAGAACCTGGTGCGCGTGAGATATTTTATTTTTATTTTTAATGCGGGCATGAGTTGGTCTGTCAGATTATATTCTAGTTGTTGTTGTTTTTTTTTCGCATTAATAATGAGGTTCTATCCCTCTTCAAAATTCAAAGTAAAGACATACCTTTCGCTTGAAGCAAACAAAAGTTTGTATCGAAAGAGCTTAAAATCCCCACCACTGAATTCACTGTAGTTATTTATATCCTTGATTAGCGTTAAAAGTAACTCTCATTCGTAATGCTATTTAACTTGGCGCCACTTTGATGCGTTACTAAGGACATGTACGATTTTATAACTGACATGCCATGCGTTGCTGAAGGTTGGCAGTTTAAGTAATTGTTTTTCATCGTCGTGTTTTTTTTTTATTCATCCTGTTTTTTTTAAGTTTGATTCATCCTGTTCTTCTGACTATTCATGTTTTTTTTAAGTTTGATTCATCCTGTTCTTCTGACTATTCAGTTTTTTTTAAGTTTTTTTTGATTCATCCTGTTCTTCTGACTATTCATGTTTTTTTTTTCTTTTTTTTGGCGTGGGTGTTTTGAGTTCACATGGCGCGAGAGTATAATTAGCCAATATATAGCCTTGCATAATTTTAGAAAAACCGCAAGAAGCAGAAACTAATTTTCATTATACTTATAAAGATCTGGATGAAAGAAAATACCTAGAACTTGCATCTTCACAGGTTTACCGGCTGCTTGTTCGAGCATGAGCCAGTGCCTGCTTAAGACCAGCTTAATCTTATTAACAATTGAAATTTATTGTCTAAATATCAAACT
>NC_087203.1:106454208-106494208 GCF_015104395.2 Macrobrachium nipponense
TTGTTTCAGTGTGTGTTGTACAACGTTATCATTTTAATTACATCTCCAGCAAATTTGCTTCGTGTCAAATGATTCCTCAGCCAAGATTTTAAACAAATTCAGAGCAGTTCGATCAGTGCAACTGAAGCCAGCAGCCAGAACCCATAAATACCGTACAATGCTATTAAAAGAAATAAAACGAAAGAATATCCGAAGGTCGGGTTCAAATAAAAAATGGTAAAACGAAGGGCAAAAAACGAACTGGACTACAAGACAAGTCGCCTTGTCTCATTCATCATCAAGAGAGAGAGAGAGAGAGAGAGAGAGAGAGAGAGAGAGAGAGAGAGAGAGAGAATTTCCTCAACTTGGCACGACTTTAATCTATATTTTCTGTTATTCTGTTTTTATTCCAGCAAGTTTTACTTCCAAAGATTTGCATATGATGTATGGTGTTAGCTATTCATCAGTCTCCTCTCTCCCGCTATTATTATTTTGTGTGCGTGTGTATACATACATATATATGTATGTAGTATGTATGTATGTATGTATATGATATATATATATATATATATATATATATATATATATATATATATATATATATATATATATATATATATATATATCAAGAGCCAAAAGAATCCTGGATATATATCAGTTAAGTACCCACAAACGCTAGGTGCTTATACATTCTTGCGGTATTGTCTTTTGGGACTGTTCAGGCTTTGAATCCTATCACTTGCTCTAGTTTGAATTTGTATTCCATATTGTTAGAAAAATGGCACAGATGTATGAAAGTGTTTGATGTACCAAGAAATAAATGCTTTCATTCTATATTTGCAAAAGTAATAAACATCTGTAAAAGCTTATGAAAGTAGCTCTCACAATTTTACAGAAAGGATTGATTCATTTACTTTTGTAGTTTTCTGTAAAAGAAAACTATTGAGATGGCTTTTTATCGGTCCATCCGCCCTCAGATGTTAAAAAAAAACTACTGAGGCTACAGGGCTGCAAATTGGTATGTTGACCATCCACCAGCAATCATCAAACACAACAAATTACAGCCCTCTAGCCTCGTTTTTTTTTTTTTTTTTTTTTTTTTTTTTTTTGCATGGCTGAGAGTTTCATACAACATTATGCGTTGTACAGAAAACTCTTTTGCGCCAAAAAAAAAAAACTTCAACGCATTTGTTTTACTTGTTTATTATCGTATTTTCTCCTGGAAAGGTATTATTTGGGCAGTAACTTGAAATGAAGATTATATACAACGTTATTCGAGGTGGCGGGAACAGAAGGCTGTATCATTTCCTCTCATCAAAGTATTACTCTCCAGGACTGTATTCTGATGATTCAGATTATCTCGAGTGTATGTATGTGTGTGTGTGTGTGCGTGTGCGTGTGCGTGTGTCTGTATGGAAATGTATTTTGGGTGGAAGGAGGAGGGTTAGTTATGGGAGATGCTCCTGAGGTAAGAGGTATACTGCTCACAACGCAGTAACTCGGAAACCGAATAAAGTGTCCGAAGACATGGTAAGATTTGCCGAAGTGAGTGGAAATAGACTGGGAATAAGCAAAGTCATGCCTGGAGAAGCTTGGCTAGGATCTTCGTATGATTTTAAATTGAGCAGTTTTGTAGAAAGTACCACAGTTCGTTTCAAAGGATCCTATTGGCTTACAGTTTTGCTGTAAATGACGCCATAACGTTGAAATAGAAGAATGCGAAGCTTTACCCAAAAAAAGTTTGCATTTTTGTATATAACGAAATTACTTAGCTTGTTCGTTTCCAATACCATTAGATTTTGTACGTACTTTGTGTATGTTTTATGTATATATATATATATATATATATATATATATATATATATATATATATATGTGTGTGTGTGTGTGTGTGTATGTATATATATATATATATATATATATATATATATATATATATATATATATATATATATATACATACGCAAGTATTTAATATCGAATACATTTCACCTTAGGGTAACTGACATTATTATTAACCTGTTTCCCCTGACAAATGCAGGTGCATGTTTGAAGTTCTTTTCATGCCCCTTGGACTGATTAGATCCAGTCGCTCTCTCGTAATGCTTGAGTAAATGGTTCGAGGAACATTCAAGGACTGACAGATCGTTTGGCTTCGCAGTTATATGAATGAGAAGCTACGGCCAACTCACTTTTGGCCAAGACCGAGAATTGTTTCTGGCGGTGCATTTGGCTGCGGTTCCAATAATGGGCAGGTTGTGGACCCCATCTGATATTATGTGCAAGCGACGCACGGTCTGGTGGCTGTTTCGTATCTGAGATGTTGACACTTGGAGAATGAAGAGACGTTAGTCTTCATAGCTGCGATTTTTTCCCCTCTAGGTGGCTTTGCCCTGAGGTGCTTCTATATAGGTGGAGATATTACTCTTATTCCTAATGTGAAAACGATAGTAGAAAATGTGGGGGTAAGACACGTGGATTTTTTTTTTTTCACGTTCAAAATGAAAGTGCTGTAATAGGTGGAGATATAACTCTTATTGGTTATGGGAAAATGATAGCAGAAAATATTTGTGAAATACACGTGGATTTCCTTTTTAATTTCCTAATACTAATGGGTAACTTCGACTCCCAAAAGAAGTTTGGATTCCAGGTTCAGAAGGAAGTTGCCCTTTATTTATTTTTTATTTTTTTTTTAATTCGTGAGAGGAGAATCTCTTTCGCTCGGATCAGCTGATTATATTCTTCCTGTAATTTTCCGTTCGGAAATAAGATACTAATACTGTGACCCAATTCTTTTACTAAACTGTTTAACAAAGTGACGAAGATTTCCATTTTTAATTACTGAATGTACTAGGATTTATACACTTGCTTTTGTTTCATATTGAAATGTATTTAAACACAGAAATACTGAATATGTGTGTAACATACCACTCTCCCTACATTTAAACTATGCATTTATTCGTTCATGTATTTATATATGGATGTAGGGAAGCATACTTCCGTACTATGTTGATTGGTCTGACCCCATTGTGACCTTTTGACTGTCGCAGGTGTTTCAGTAAGGATCGCTACGTCTGATATCCGCTGGGGGTCAGTTTACATAACTCCATGACAGGCTTGTTGTGATACTGATTGCCGTTCATTAATTATTATCATCGAAAGACAGACCAACCCAACAGACGACCAGCTGTGTGACAGATGTATAAGTATACCGACGTCTCGTCCCTTTCACTGTTCACTGGACTGAGTTCTATAGGACGTTTCTGCATTAAGTCTTTATACGAAAGCGTTTGGTAAGATTATATATATATATTATATATATATACTTATATATAATATACTTTATTATATGCATATATCAGTTATACACTCATGCAGCTAAAATATAAACTGGAAGCTTCTATTATAACTGATCTAAACAAACGGATCTCTTAAATACTTCCAGCTTATGGAAACAGAAGCGGTTTTTCCCCAATTCCCCCAGGTTTAGGGGAAAATGCCCAGGAATGAATGATGCACTCTGATGACGCTACCTATAAATCAAAGGGTGGAGGTGAAAAAAAACTTTTTTTATCCGTACGTTAGGGACAATTGCCAATGACTTATTTTTGTATCGGAATAGTTTTTAGAGGGGAAAATTCTAAAGGACAAATTGGTTTTGGAAAACTGCTTTTTAAAAGCTTGTATTACGTCGTACATTGTACTTTTACATATATAATTTTGCGGGTCTCAGATCATTTCTTTTTATTTAAGTTAGGGTTTTATCCTACATCCGGTTTAGTTATTGAAACTACACAGTTTGAACGTCATTGTGTTTATCGTTAAAAAAGTGAGAAAAATATTATCAAAATAGATAAGAATAATAAATAAAAGCACATACAAAATGAATAAAAATATAATTAAACATTAAGCATTATTTTGAGAATATGTAGTTCAAGTTTATGGAAGAACGTGAAGGTTTGTGACTTACTGATGTAATACAAACAGAAAGGATTTGTTCACGAATAGCATCCATTGCAACAACAAGAAACTTTATTGGAGCACTGATCATATTAATCAGTATTTTCCTTTGTAAATACTTCCACTGTTGCCGGTGTTCGACAACCCTCTCTCTCTCTCTCTCTCGTGCTCGGAATCATAATCATAAGGTGAAGCGGTTTCATATTTCATTTCACAATGCATGCTAAATATTGATGATTAATAGTGTGTCCTTAGTTCTGATTGCAAATATAACCTGTTCATTGCATGAATCATTGATTCTCATTGGTAAACAAAATGAGTTTATAAATTGTTAATGAGTCGCTATAATAGAACTGGACAGAATCTAGTTGGTGATAAACTCGTTTGAACGTTTGTTATTTATCTGCTCGTGTTATTTTTCCTGCTTAGGATAAATATTTCAGTGAATTGCATAAATGAAGAGTTTCGGATGCCATTAAACAGAATGTTGTAATGCTGCGGCTTTTTAAAATGTTAGGGATGGGATTGTTCATGTGATCAATTTGCGTGCCCATGGTTGAAATACAAATCTCGGTTGCAGAGGTCCTGTACTCTACTCCTCACACCGTTGGACTGTGGAATATTTTCCCTAAGGATGTTGTGTAATTGGAACTTGAAAAGTTCAAGCCAAAATGCAACGCATTATTATCCCCAAAACAATTCCCCTTGCGTTTTAATAGTTCTCTTGTGTTATCTATTTGTTCGATTTTTTTTTCTTTGCTAGTAAGTGTTCTCCTCTTTCTATATTTTTCATTGCCTTCCGTTACTTCTTTCAAATGAACACCACATTCTTTTGGGAGTTTGAATTTCAAGACAGTGATCCCTGTGGTCTTGTTCCATATGGAAAGCTTTCATAATAATAATAATAATAATAATAATAATAATAATAATAATACTTTATTAAAAGTAATGGCTACTTCAGCAGCATTACACTTGTAGAGATTCTTCTCTATTTTCCGAATAGCGGCTTTTTCCGTGCTACTTAGACAGGCTAGTAGAGCGCCTATAGAGGTCATGATCAAATACAGAGTCTAAATTGGTGTATATATTTGAATTTTACAGATAAACTATGATACCATAGTTATCAAAGTCATTAACGATATATTTATATGTCTCTCTCTCTCTCTCTCATCTCTCTCTCGTCTCTCTCTCTCTCTCTTTCTTGAAGCAAGCGAGCTTTCGTCTGGAGCTGCCAGACACCTCGGGCTGGGAAGCTGAGGGTGGACTGATCTTGAAGCGGTGTCCGTCCTCGTTTATATTTGGAGTTGACAGCAGGGGGTCTGCCCCATGCTGATCTACTATGTGGGCTGGTGGCGGTAGGGTCTTCGTTTTCATTGGTGGCTTGAACCGGGTCTCAAGCCACTTTCCACGTGTTGATGGTTGCGATGCTGTAAGTCCTGCAGCCGCCTAGACCTCCTTAGCGGCGCGGTTACGTCGATGGGCGTTTCGCTACGCTGCGGGACGTCACGGCTAACTTGATTATGGTTGGCTGCAGGAGTATCTCGTTCGGGGGCGTTGTCTTCCGTGAAGTTGTCGTGCTCGGTGGTGTCATTGTTGGTGGCAGGTCTTCTCATACTCGTAGGAGGAGAAATTCTTCCTGCGTCGTATTTAGAGTAGGTTTCACTTGCTGGATGAGAAGCGCCTCCAGCAGGCGTAACCGACGGGGCATCAGGGCCTTCCCGATGATCTTCGTGTTTTGGATGATCACATCCCGGGAGATGGCCTCTTGATGTTTGGTGCGTGCGTGATTCTTGATAGCCCCCTCTTGGGCGTGGCAGGAGAGTCTCTTCGACAGGCGCATGGTAGTCATACCAACGTAGGCGCCGCTGCAACCGCGGACTGGGCATGTATATTGGTACACCACATGCGTCTGCTTCAGGGGGTCTCGTACCTGTGGAGAGGGGTTATTTTTCATAATAAGGTCGCGCGTCCTCCGATTCTGTAGTAGATAATTAGGTCGATATTTTTTGTGTCGTCGGTCGGGGATACATGTTCAGAAATAATTTTCTTAACTGAGTCCTCTTCTTCACGGTAATGAGAACTCATGAAGGCTTTATAATACAGCTTGATATTATCCTGGGGGCGGGGTTGGGTTGCGGGCTCTCACTACCTGTACCATTTCTCCAGGGCTGTACGGACTTCTCTGCTTATTGATTATTTGAATACCCGTATTTACGAGTACTTGGGAGGCGCGGTCGAGTTCCTGATGAGTGTCCTGCCAGGTCGAGCAGTGGGAGAGGGCTCTCCTGACGAAGGCCCTGACGGTCGTGCTTTTGAATCTGGCGGGGCACTCGCTGTCACCATTGAGGCAAAGTCCTAGGTTGGTTTTCTTTGTGTAGACGGAAAGTACGGAGGCCGTCTTCCGTCTTACTCACAAGGACGTCGAGGAAGGGGAGCCGATCGTCGGTGCTGTATTCAACCGTGTAATTCAGCACGCTGCACTGCTGAAATGCCTGACGGAGGGCTTCTACCTCATTCTCGGCGTCGACTTGAACAAAGATGTCGTCGATATATCGTCCATATCTGCGGGTTGCTGCATCCTAGCGAAGACTCGTTCCTCCACGGTTCCATGTAAAAGTTAGCGAAGAGTACCCCAGTGGGGAGCCCATCGCTACGCCGTCCGTTTTGGCGGTCAATCTGGCCACGGTGGGTGGAGAAAGGGGCCTTCTTCGTGCAGATCTCCAGCAGCGTACGGAGAGAGGCTTCGGGTATGTTGAGGGGCGCCGTCGACTGACTCCTGTAGACACGCTCAAGGATGATGTCAATGGTTTCGTCGACAGGCACGTTCGTAAACAGGGACTCTACGTCCAGCGAGGCGATAATCCCGGTGCCAGGGGCGTCCTTGATGACTTCTAGGAATTCTACTGACGACTGCAGGCTGTACCGACTCGGGACGTAGGAATGATAACAGCGGCACAAGATCAGGCCCTAAGAACCAGGTATGTCCAAAGAACGATAAATGGAAATAACATCTCTCCCATATGTAGGAAGTGCATTACGAAAAATGAAATCATAAACCACATAGCAAGCGAATGTCCGGCACTTGCACAGAACCAGTACAAAAAGATGCATGATTCAGTAGCAAAAGCCCTCCACTGGAGCCTGTGCAAGAAACACCAGCTACCTTGCAGTAATAAGTGGTACGAACACCAACCTGAAGGAGTGATAGAAAACGATCAGGCAAAGATCCTCTGGGACTATGGTATCCGAACAGATAGGGTGATACGTGCAAATATACAAACGTGACGTTGATTGACAAAATCAAGAAGAAAGTATCACTCATTGATGTCGCAATACCATGGGACACCAGAGTTGAAGAGAAAGAGAGAGCAAAAATGGATAAGTATCAAGATCTGAAAATAGAAATAAGAAGGATATGGGATATGCCAGTGGAAATTGTACCCATAATCATAGAAACACTAGGCACGATCCCAAGATCCCTGAAAAGGAATCTGGAAAAACTAGAGGCTGAAGTAGCTCCAGGACTCATGCAGAAGAGTGTGATCCTAGAAACGGCGCACATAGTAAGAAAAGTGATGGACTCCTAAAGGAGATAGGATGCAATCCGGGACCCCACACTATAAATACCACCCAGTCGAATTGGAGGACTGTGATAGAGCAAAAAAATAAAAAAAAAATAAAAAAAACAAATAAATAATAATAATAATAATAATAATAATAATAATAATAATAATAATTCATATAAAAATAAAACGAACAGAGAGAACGTGCCTTTTGAAAGTGACAGCCAGTCTTGACAGGGCCTTGAACCGGCCGTCCAACTTTTCACTCAGTCTCATTGAAATCCGTCAGTAAACTTCAGACGCATTGTTGACAGACGGCCCGTGACACCCAAGCGTCATTTCATGAAAAATAATGGGAAAAACAGTCCAGCGGTATTTGTATCCACGTCTCTTCATAATATATCTCCACTTCAGGCTATAAGACTATATTACGTATATTCGTAAGCAGCTTATTTCTCAAAGAAGAGAAAGCAAGATTGCTTGATTGCGTTATTTGTTGGAAAGAGAGAGAGAGAGAGAGTAGAGAAGAGAGAGAGAGATTGTCTCCTTTAGTGTATGTATCTATATATGTGTGTGGGCATACATGATACATACATACATACGTTTTATATATATATATATATATATATATATATATATATATATATATATATATAATATGAGAGAGAGAGAGAGTGTGTGTGTGTAGTTTACACGAAGGCAGCAATCTGCATCTAGGTATCTACTGTTCTGGAGACGAAAAACATATGACTTTATTTGTATATTTCTGCCTCGCTAGGGCGTAGCGACGGCACCGTCAAATTACCTGCAACACATGAATGATACTTATACCGAAAATACTTCTCCTAAGGTAAACAAATAAAAAAAAAGAGAATGATTTTATGTATCCGAGGCAGGATTGCAAGACTTCGAGAAAGATCAGGATAATCAAATGATTGATGGTTGGAGTCGGACTGAATCACTCGCATATCATTTTCCCCCTCGGCGTTTGTAGTAGACCAGTATTTGATGTATTCCAGTCAATGTGTGAAAGACAGAGAGAGAGAATTGCATTTTCATACGAAATGGTTTCGCTTTTACCTGTTTCTGGGGGAAGGACGTTCTTCAAAAAAGGAAAGTGGATGGGGGTTTCTTAAAAATGCTATTCCAGTTGAAAGGATTACATTTATTTTCTTTAAAATACTGATATACATATATACATATATGTGTGTGTGTGTGTGTGTGCGTGCATGCGTGCGCACACATAAGAAAAAAAAAAAAAACAAAAAAAAAAATATATATATATATATATATACACACACACACAACACACACACACACATAGCACTTATTTAAAGATATACGACTATCATATCATAGTGATAGAGCGCATACCTCGGCCACCGGCTAAAGAATAATGAATTTGGATCAGGACCCATCTCGAAATCTAATCCATCCCCCCCACGACACGTTAACCACCCCATTTCTTCCATGACGCAACCCAGGCCAATCCCGCCTAAGCAAATAACCTGCCCTAATTCCTCTTTGGCACGTAACCCAACCCACTGTGATTCTTCACTGGCTCATCACCTGCCATAAATTTTTGACACAACTCACTCCATTCTCCAAACAGAAATTTTGACATAACTCACTTCATTCTCCAAACAGGAATTATGACACAACTCACTTCATTCTCCAAACAGAATTTTGACACAACTCACTTCATTCTCCCAACAGAAATTTTGACACAACTCACTTCATTCTCCCAACAGAAATTTTGACACAACTCACTTCATTCTCCCAACAGAATTTTGACACAACTCACTTCATTCTCCCAACAGAAATTTTGACACTCATTCCTTCTCCCAACAGAAATTTTGACACAACTCACTTCCTTCTCCCAACAGAAATTTTGACACAACTCACTTCGTTCTCCCAACAGGAATTCAGTGCATGGTGGCAATTATGGTGGATGACTTTTGACTGTAACGACACTAACAATAATTATTGTTAGTAGCATTAAAATATGGGGATTTTCTTTTCAAAACAAGTATTCATTGATATTTATTCATCTGGATATTTTAAGCCAATTCGACCATTGTCATCGGGACGCCCGATTAACCCACAGAATGAGACTGACGTTGCAAGCATGTTTAACAACAAAGTTTATAGTATTATCACAAGTTTTATTTCAGATGCTGGTGAGTGACTTCAGTTATTCACGAAGAGCATTTTCACCGAAAAAATATTCCCATTTATGGATCCTAAGAAACTCGGCGTTTGAATTTATACCCCTTAGGGAAATCCCACAAGATGAATTATCTTATCACAATATTGAATAGCTCTGATGGATATTCCCACCGGAACGACAAAGCACTGGTAGAATATCGACAAGATTGAGCGAGGCTGATATATATGTTTATATATTTCCAGGAAGGGTGGTGGGCTGATATATACATGTTTATATTTTTCCAGGAAGGTTGGTGGGCGGAAAGAAATTTTACGATGATTAGCAGGGCTAAGAGGCGCATCTTAGAACAAGTCAAGGATTATATTCTCAAGAGTAGAAACGTCTCCATAAAATTATAGTTATGCTGGTATTATGTTTTCTGCTTTTTTCTTGCGGTAGTTACCTTCGAAAATAGAGTGGGGCAGGTATGCTTAATTTCCTGTGGGGGTGTACGTTATTCCCATGGGAAAGTGAACTCGATATTAGTAGGTTATTTGGTGCATAGTATGTGGAAATGTAAAGGTTGTTATGTGTAAAATTGGCAAATTATGACACGTACATATTTATGCGATTATACATATATATATATATATATATATATATATATATATATATATATATATATATATATATATATATATAAAGTATATACACACACGTAGACCTTTTCTCACCAGACGCCCAGGTAAGCTATCAAGCTTGTCAGTCGTGCGGCGTCAGGGATTCCGTAAAGAGAGCCAATAATTATCCGTCCGGAGATAAGTCTTGTGTTAATTGATCAATTGTATAAAAACTCACTGGCTTGATGAGACTGTTGCGAGCTTTCGAGACAGCTGATTTGTGTCACCCAAAACACCATAGATCCCTACCGTTTGCAGAGGTCCCGACACTACCTACAAGGATTTTTTTTGGTAGGTTTCAAACGCGCCACCTCTTCCAGGTCACACAGCCCCTTGTCTTAATGCATGTTTGATCATAGCAACGCAGTATATATATATATATATATATATATATATATATATATATATATATATATATAATATATATATATATATATATATATATATATATATATATATATATATATATATATATATAGTAATAGTGTGGCACAGTGTCGTTATTACAAAAGGCAATAACTTAATAATACTTAAGAAAGAGGCACGAAACGGATAATAGAGAAGAAAAAGGGAAAGGGAATACGATAATGATTTTTCTTAGCGAAGGGATTTTGTTACTCCAAACATTAGGCTTTTAGCCATTAGACATCTGGTTTTCATCTCCCCCAAAAAGCCTCTGTCCGTACCAGCGATTAATGACCAACAAGAGATTATGGTCGATGAGGGATATTGCCCAGGCATATTCGAGAAATTGGAAACTACTCTCATTAGCGCCTATGACTAATCGCCGTTCCCTTCGTGAACAGGTCAGAGAGAGCCATCTGGCATACGTTAAAAGGGAATTCTATGACCCGTTGTTAGAAAGAGGGAAGTACCAAATTCTTAAAAGCTCCACCCTCCCAAAGGTAGGCCCTCTAGTATCGACGAATCAAAAGCCATGAGTGTTGGTCATAAGACAGCCCAAAAGGGGTATCAACGAATGACCTATGAGGTTACCAAGGGATACGCCCCTAAGAAGCCAGGTACATGAAGAAGGAGGCGTATACAAATTCAAAGCCTACGGAATCATTGTAGAAAGGCATGGACAGGAAGGCGGTCTTGTATAATGTCTGTAGCCACTAACACACAAAAAGTCTTTCAGAAAATGCCACACCCCAGTCAAAATCCCAAAATCCAAGGCGGGGCTAAGGAGATTTCAACTGAACAAAAGGCGAGACAGAGAGAGAGCAGACAGAAAAGGAAGCAGAGAAAAAAGGGGAACAGAGAAGTCAAGAGAGAGAACAACCGGGAGCCTGAGGGGAGAACTTCAGTGGCATGGCCGTGAAACGAGAAAGACAGAAGAAACCCAGAAGAAGAACAGGTGCAAAAGTGTGGTGTGCGAAGCAATCAAGGACAGTGAAAGTGACAATCAATACTCAGTAATTTCCCTCGTGCCTATAGACTCGTAATTGCAACAAGTGCCAATTAAGTTTTATCAGTCCAAAAAGCCCAGTAACTCAGAAGGTGGAAAAACTTTATAAGTACCCCAGCGAAGAATAAACCTATGTTAAGAAAATATCAATCTTCATTTCTCATCCAACAAAACGATAACCCTTTTAGCTAATTCAATATCATGAGCTTTCAGCAAGGTAAGAAAAATTTATATAAGTCTAATTCCCCAAAGTACAGCCTCCACGGCGCACGTTACCTTAGATCTGTGCAAAGAAAGTAAGTACCGTCACAGATTTATTGGTGGCAGAGCGATGGGATACGATGAGATCAAGATTGATATAGTGACAAGATTAATTGGTTTCGAGCAGTAGAATAGGAAGAGATACAGTGACAGTTAAATGGTACGTAGCGAAACGGAATCAAAAGTGTAGTGTCGGCATAAGAAATTTCAATCCATTCACGCCACTCGAAATAGAAGGTTCTCCCCCAAAGACAGTTACCAGTGCTTCCCCAAATTCAAAGACAGTTATCGAGTCGTAACAATAAAAGCGCTCCAAAAAAAAAAGCCACCCACACTTTGCGAAAGAAAAACTCCACTCCGAAGAACAAGAACAGTCGTTCCACTAGAAGAACAAGATATCGAAAGCGTAAAGAATATATCAAGAGGAAAGAAAACATAATCCCGAAAACGCATCCGTCAACGCAATCCTGCTCTGAGAGGAAAGAAGAGAGAGAGAGAGAGGTCCCCTTTCCCGAAGAGAAGAAGAGAGAGAGAGAGAGGGGGAACCAACACATCATTCAACGCGCTGGTAGGCGAACGCAAGCGGTCAGACACAAACCCGGGAGTCGAAGAAGACGAAAGAAGATAAGTCCAAATAAATGTCCCCACACTTACATAACATTAAAACTCTATTAAAAGTAAATTACGCGATTAACATTTCAGTTAGACAATTTCTGGTATTTCAAGATTAAAAGATTTTCACTGAACTTTTTTTTTGGCAACGAAACCTTACGATATTTCTTATTTTACTAATTATAACTAATCAGCTACTAAGACCTTTTCCCGAACATTTGTATTTACTAACCAATAACTTTAAATTTTAATTTGAATTTTGATTGTGTCATTTTATGTTATTTTTTTGTGATTTTGGTTGTTTTGTGATTTCTTTTACTTTGATTTTTTTGTTTTGATATTTGCTTTTTACTCTTATTCGTTACGTCGAATGAATGTTTACTTGTTTTTATTTTGTTTGTTTAGGATAAGGGTAATTCACGGGAGGTCTCTCGTTAGCGTACACTCTATGGTCAGTTCAGTATCGTTTTACCAGTATTGTTAAGAGGGTTTTTGTTGTTGTTTAAGAGTCGCTTACCGGTAACGAAAGACTTTGAGAATATTTCTGGGGAAAATTCTTTTATTTTTTTTTTGGTGATCGAATACTTTAGTAAAAACAGTTTAATGTTATTATTATTTTCTTTTCGGGATATTACTGTCATAACTTTGATACTTATAATGATACTCAGTACTTAAGAAAATTCCATTAACGAGTCGTATGGTCAAAAGGAGGACCGACTCCTTATCAGAACGTAAGAACGCCTGTGCTCACGAGAAGTCAAACAAGGAAATTAACCATGCCGGAAGGTACACAGTCCGCGAATTCGAGCGCAGCAGTAATGGGAACACAGAAGGGACATGTAATTAATCACATAGCTAAATTTTGCGGAAGAAAGAACGGCCAGTTAGCTTGTAACTTAGAGAACTGGATAGAGCAAGTGGAGACACGCCTAGATAGCATAACGGGGACAGATAGAGAAAAGCTTATTGAAGCCAAGAGTTATCTTGATTTGGAAGCCGGAGGAGACTTAGAACGGTACGTCCACTCCGAGACTTACCGAGATCTTAAGAATTGGGAAGAACTGAAACGGTATTTTAGGAAGGTTTATTCCACAGTTGGTGAAAGAGATCCAGTTACTAGTTTGGCAAGGATAGTGCGTCAATTTAAGTTAGACGAAAGACGTTATCAAGAGTTTAGCTCTCAGTTGTATAACAATATGAATGAATGGGGTAACTTCATGGAATCCACAGGTTGGATAGAGTAGAAGGAGGCAAGCAAAAATGCTAATGAGTCATGTTTAAAAAATATTTAGACTAGCAATAATGATTGGAAGCCTGCCAACAGAAGTCATTGCAAGGATGGACCCGTAAGTGGGGAGACATCCGATGATGTTAGCAGAGATTGAAAAGAGGAGGAAACAAAATCCTAGGTAGAAGACCTGAAGGGAATCCTATATACAGAACTTAGTCGCTATAGGACAACAGGAAAGAGGTCCAAATAGATCTAGGACACCATCTAGAAATCAGAATAAGATGCCAGGTAAATCTTCTCAAGGAGGATTTTCGACAGTCACGTGTTATAACTGTCAGAAGAGAGGACATTATGCCAGTGACTGCCGAGGGATGGCCTTCTGTCCTTTCCATAAGAGAACAGGACATAGTGCTCGAGAATGCAGAAATAAATTTGTTTCAGCTCCTAGAGGTAGATCTCAGTCGAGAGGCAGAAGTAGAAACAATAGTCAATCTCCCCCAGCTAGAGGAAATAGAGATTCTGCTCCGAATAGGTATGCTAATCAAACAGCAAGCATAGGTTATCAATCAGTTCAGTCAATGTCGGACGACGCAGGTGGGAAAATTTTCCCTGCTTACTGTACAATGAATCTTCCTCTATAACAGAGAGAACGTCCGGAATGTCAAGGCTAAGCCCAGCTACACAGGTTAGCAAAGTTGATGTAGGGAATGAAATAATATATAGACCATTATTTCCCGCACATGTCGGTCTAGAGAAACCTATTTATTACATTCTTTGATACAGGTAGTCCTAAGAATATAATGTCAGAAAAGGTGTATCGGTTTGTATTTTTCTCACTTTAAGATTGAACCCAGCAGTAGATTGTAGAATCACAGACGTCCAGGGTAATGATATCCACGTAATTGGACAATTAGATTTTCCATTTAGGCTAGGAAAGAATTGCTCTAAGAGAAAATGTTCTGGTAGCCAGAGATATACAATTAGCTTTTGTTTTTTTCTTTCTCATTTGCTGATAGTATCCAACTATGGCTAGACAAGGTATAAGCATTGATGCCCCTAGAGAACAACTAGTGATTAACAACGGTCGTGCAGATTTCTAGAATACCATTATGCAAGTCAATTAAAAGAACCAGACTCAAGAGAATCCCACACTGAAAGGTATCTTAAAGAAGGATAAGACGGAGGGAAGATATCCAGAATGCACCACGAGTTCACAACAGTCATTACCTCTTAGAATCAATCAATGCACTTATTTAAAGTTAGAAAGGGAATTAAGACTTAAACCAGGAGAAAGTACGTGGGTAGAATGTACAGTAAACCCAATTTTCGAAGGGAAGGAAATTCTCACGCTTACTGAAAAGTCGCAAGTAAATGGAATACATTATTCTTCTAGTTTACATGAAGTTAGACAGAGCAAGATAGCTTTACAGATTACCAATAACAGAGGAGGAAAGGTTAAATTAACACCAGGTACAGAGATAGGCCTAGCAGAAGTATCTCCATACCTATCCGAGTTGTAGAAAGGGAAACGGTAGCAGCAATTAGTAAAGGAAATGAAAATTACGCTCAGGACATAAAAACTGAGAAGAGCTAAGATAGGATCTCATTTAAAGGACATTAAGGAAAACCATGTTAGAGAAGAATTCATAGACTTATTGTGCGAATATCAGGATATAGTCGCTCTAGACGGCGACACCTTGGGAAATACACGCGAAATAACGCACAAGATAGACATTCCATCGCACAAAGCCAAATTTGCCCAATTTACATACCAGCCTACAGAGTAAAGCACAATTTCCCCAGGAAGGAGATCATTGAAAGAGAAGTACAAAGAATGAATAGGCAAGGAATAATAGAACCATCTAAATCCCCATGGTCTTTTCCACTTTTGCTAGTTCCTAAAAGGGAAAAACAAAAATTTATAGAATAGTTGTGGATTTCAGAAAATTCGAACCAAATTACTGAAAATGATCCTTATCCATGCCGTCAATGCGAGATCTTATCGCCACTATAGGGTCCAAGAAGTACTTCACCACTATAGATTTATTGCAGGGATTCTTTGCAAATCCCTCTAGACTAAGAAGAAAGTAAACCTTTGACTGCTTTTTCACTAGTAACGGCAGATACCAGTATGTAAGAATGCCTTTGGTCTAAAGTCAAGCCCAGTAACTTTTGTAAGATTAATGGATAAAATTTTGGGCGATTTACTAGGCAAGGACGTACACTGTTACATAGATGATTTGGTAATAGCAACAGACACTATAGAGGAACACATAGACTTAGTCAAGAGAAGTCCTAAAGAGATAAGAAAAGCCAACCTGAAGCTTAAATTAAAGAAAGTGTAACTTCCTTAAAAGGAAAATAGACTACCTTGGGCATACACTAAGTGAAAGGGCGTAGAAGTAAACGACTTAAAGATTAAGTCAATCATGGAATATCCTACACCTCGATGCAAGAAGGACGTAAAGTCATTCTTAGGTTTAGCAGGTTTTTACCGCAAATTCATAGGGAACTTTGCAGTCATATCCGCACCACTAACTGAACTTTTAAAGGAACAGTATCATTTATATGGACAGACAAGCAGCAAGAAGCATTGATGAATTGAAAGAAAGATTAACACATCCCCCAGTACTTAGCTCCCAGACTTTGGCAAAGAATTCTTTTTAGCCAACGGACGCCAAGCCAACATTGGTATAGGAGCATGTTTCAATGCAGAAACAAGATAATAAGTATAATGCGATAGCTTATTACAGTAGGAAATTAAAGCCCTCAGAAGTGAACTACTCAGTAAACAGACCTCGAGTCTCTAGCTATTAGAAGACGCTTTAAAGCATTTCAGATATATCATTTTTGGTTACAAGATAACCGTGTTCACGGATCATTCAGCCGCAGTTTAGAAATGCTAAAGAACCCTAATTTTTCTGGACGAAGAGCCGTTGGTTCATGACAGCCCAAGATTATGATATAGAGGTGAAATATGTCCCTGGGAAGACGAATAAGGTAGCAGTATGCATTATCAAGATATGTGTCACAAGGTGATAGTATAAATATGATAATTCAAGAAGAAGAAAAGAATGAAAACAATGTGCAATGACGTAAATGTACTCACCATGCACTATACAGAGGAGCTTTCCCGGCAAAATTTCATAAAAGAACAAGAAAGAGATGAAGATATAAGGGAACTGTTTCAAATACGTTAGAAACGAACGAAAACACAGCCAACAAGAATTAACCGAACTAGGTAGGAAGGTTGGATGTCCCACAGATGCATTAACGGACATAGATGGCGTATTAATTTGGATGTGCCACGAATATGACCCATTTGGTCAATTTCTAGGTGTACTGCACAAAAGGTTAGTACCTAAGAGTCTAAGAACAAGGTCATTGAGCTAATGCACGACGATGACATGAGAGCTCACCCAGGTAAGGGATGAGACAATTAGATTAATTCAAAGAACTTTCCATTGGAAGGGAATTCACAAGGATGTTAGTAATTATGTGAAGAGCTGCAATACATGCAACAGCTACAAGGGAAGAACAGACAAGGAAGTACTACTAGGGAAATATCCTATCCCACAGACTCCTTTCGAAAGAGTATCTATTGATCTTATCACAAATCTTCATACCACGAGTAAAGGGAATAAGAATATACTAGTATGTATCGACGCGCTCACGAGATATACAGAGTTGGTACCACTAACTAGTAAAAGTGCCAAGGATTGTGCAAAACCGCACTCTTCGATAAGATATTTTGCAGATATTCTGCCCACAGCTCATTATTTCTGATAATGGGACCGAGTTCAACACTCGTTAGTTCAAGAAAAAAAAATGTGTAACGCCTTTAAGGTAGAAAAGGTAGCGATACAGCCGTATCACCCAGCTAGCAATGGCTTGGTAGAAAGGAATAACAGGAAGGTTTTAGACGTATTGCGTCACACAGTAGGACAGGATCCTGGACTGGGACGTCATTTACCTTTAGTCCAATTATCATTAAATGCAAGGCATCATACGAGTATTCGTGCAACTCCCATAAAAGCTTTGATGGGATATGAACCCAGATTACCTTATGCATGGCTGAATCAGCCAATACAGCCTAATTACTCTGAAGATATCATGAAGATAAGAATCGGAAACTTTAAAGTAATACACAAGCAATTGCACAAGAATTAGAAAAGAAGAAGCCCAGCAGAATATGATAGAGAAGCATCAAGAAGGATTAAGGCCTGTAGACTACAAGAAAGGAGATGAAGTCTATATTAAGAAGGAAGTAAGAAGTGGTATTAATTATAAGTTAGCCACAAAATTCACAGGACCTACAAGGTCGTAGACGTACAAGAAACTAAGATAAAGGTTAAGGAAAATGAATAACCAAATGCCTTCCACATATGCTGAATCATTAGAAGAAGAAGAATTTTGGATAAACAAGGACAAGGTCAAGAGAACCAAAGAAGTTGAAGAATCCAAAATGACAGAGACGTCAGAAGAAATTCCAGAAGAAGGAATTAGATATAACCTAAGAAATAGAAGAGTCACTTTTCAGTGAAACAGAAGAACAAACCCATTAATTCATCCCATTATTCCCATGTATTTATTTGATTTCTTTATTGCTAAGTTTACCGCCATCGGTCGACTTAGGAATAATCTTTTATTGTTGCAATTCTTACTTTAATTAGTTGGTTTGTAGCAATTTTTTTTGGAGTTATGTGCACTAACTTCAAATTTATATTTTTGACTTGAAGGGAATTATTTGGGTATGTAAGAAACCGATTCAATGCGCAGTATAAGAATTTCAAGAACGTATATGAAGGTTTAACCGTTCCATAAGAACATTCTTAGAAGTAAAAGAATAAATAAGACGGGTTAAGATAGACACTAAGAGATTTTAAGATAAGAGAATTCGTTTCAGAAATGACTAAGATTTTGAAGGGGTAATTAATACACTTACTTTGTTCAATCCATAGACGTTGATTGATGAAAACTTACTAATAAGATATTAATCGATGAAGACTCATTTAACAAGAAGTAGTTGTTGCAAAACTTACTAACAAGATATTGATTGGTGAAAACTTACTAATTGTTGTCACAGTAGAAGAAACCTACAAGTATTAACCACTAACCGGTTCCTTTAACCAAGTTGCCAATTTTGTTTTAGTATCAAGCAGTGAAGTTATATTGTTTAATGTACAAGGTTACTCAGAAATTACAGTAAGAATGTCCAATGAAATTTTGCATAAACACAATACACAATCTCAGTAGGAAGTCAAGGACACACTTGTTATTGCATACAAATACACAAGGATATTTTCTCCCAGGACTTGTCTCCAAGCAGCAGGTCGCAGTCAAACAAGAAGCCATCAAGTGTCGTCACAAAGAACGAAATTTACTTTTTTTTTTTTTTTTTTTTTTTCCATAAAAGAAAAAACGATATCCACCTAGATAGAATAGGACGAAGAGGACTGAACCAATCATGTACTGTAAACTTGGATAGTTACCATTATTTTTTGCTTCTACCATGCATTTATATAACTTATGTGACTTAAGGGCTTATGTTATGTTAAACTTCAGTTTTTTCTTGTTTTTGGTGATTTATTTTTTTTTGCATTCAGTTTCATGTTTCTTAATGTGATTTTACTCATATTTGAATTCAGTTTGATGATTGTTCTTTTAATATTTCTTAATCAAGTATTTGTTCATATTCATATTCAGTTTTTTTTTTACGTTTCCCTCTGAATGTTCTTGCTCAAGATTTTTTTATTCATGTTTACATTCCATTTTGATTGTTGCCCTTAACGTTACTTATCAAGGATTTGCTCATGTTTTACATTCACTTTTGATGTTTTTGAGTTAAAGTTTCAATATGATTTCCAAGAAGCATAAGTTAGGAGTCCTCTTGTAGGTATAATATTTGCTTCAGCTTAGTTAACGCTGTCGGAGTCAGCGAGGTAGCGGGCCGAGACTGTAATAGTGTGGCACAGTGTCGTTATTACAAAAGGCAATAACTTAATAATTACTTAAGAAAAAGGCACGAAACGGATAATAAGAGAAGAAAAAGGGAAGGAAAGAATACGATAATGATTTTTCTTAGCGAAGGGATTTTGTTACTCCAAACATTAGGCTTTTAGCCATTAGACATCTGGTTTTCATCTCCCCAAAAAGCCTCTGTCCGTACCAGCGATTAATGACCAACAAGAGATTATGGTCGATGAGGGATATTGCCCAGGCATATTCGAGAAATTGGAAACTACTCTCATTAGCGCCTATGACTAATCGCCGTTCCCTTCGTGAACAGGTCAGAGAGAGCCATCTGGCATACGTTAAAAAGGAATTCTATGACCCGTTGTTAGAAAGAGGGTAAGTACCAAATTCTTAAAAGCTCCACCCTCCCAAAGGTAGGCCTCTAGTATCGACGAATCAAAAGCCATGAGTTGTTCGTCATAAGACAGCCCAAAAGGGGTATCAACGAATGACCTATGAGGTTACCAAGGGATACGCCCCTAAGAAGCCAGGACATGAAGAAGGAGGCGTATACAAATTCAAAGCCTAGACGAATCATTGTATAAGGCATGACAGGAAGGCGGTCTTGTATAATGTCTGTAGCCACTAACACACAAAAAGTCTTTCAGAAAATGCCACACCCAGTCAAAATCCCAAAATCCAAAGGCGGGGCTAAGGAGATTTCAACTGAACAAAAAGGCGAGACAGAGAGAGAGCAGACAGAAAAGCGGAAGCAGAGAAAAAAGGGGAACAGAGAAGTCAAGAGAGAGAACAACCGGGGAGCCTGAGGGGAGAACTGCAGTGGCATGGCCGTGAAACAGAGAAAGACAGAAGAAACCCCACCCCCGAAGAAGAACAGGTGCAAAAGTGTGGTGTGCGAAGCAATCAAGGACAGTGAAAGTGACAATCAATAACTCAGTAAATTCCCTCGTGCCTATAGACTCGTAATTGCAACAAGTGCCAATTAAGTTTTTTATCAGTCCAAAAGCCCAGTAACTCGAAGGTGGAAAAACTTTATAAGTACCCCAGCGAAGAATAAACCTATGTTAAGAAAATATCAATCTTCATTTCTCATCCAAAACGATAAACCCTTTTAGCTAATTCAATATCATGAGCTTTCAGCAAGGTAAGAAAAATTTATATAAGTCTAATTCCCCAAAGTACAGCCTCCACGGCGCACGTTACCTTAGATCTGTGCAAAAGAAACAGTAAGTACCTGTCACATATATGTGTGTGGTGTGTGTGTGTGTGTGTGTGTGTGTATTGTAAATATACATAATATGTATTTTTATGTATGTATTATATATATACATGTATACTAATAAATATTTCTGTATATATATGTATATTATGTAGGTATTTTATATATATGCATCATTATTTATTTAGTTTATATATAGACATATATATATATATATATATATATCTATATATATATACACATATATACATATACAATATATATATATATATGGATATATATATATTATATATATATATATATAATTATATATATATTTTTTTTAATATATATCACACATGTATTTAGTGCTCATACTCTGCTTTCAATTATCTATTTAGAACCCGCTCGCCCCCCTCAATCATTCTAGCGGACGCTGACAAACGACCCCTTTAACTTATCTGTATTTCAGATGCAGAAGAAACGTACAACTTGGCTCGCGGAAATAATGCAGCGTCATGCCAGATAAATCTGCCTCCGTGATGTTATGGGCGTTTGAATGCAGCTGGCACTTCTCTCTCCTCCTGCTGCTTTGGTTCTTGAATGGCCTTTATTTAGAATACCGCTCTGCCGTTCAAATATAATAACCGTCACTCTCTCTCTCTCTCTCTCTCTCTCTCTCTCTCTCTCTCTCTATATATATATATATATATATATATATATATATATATGGTATGTATGTATGTATGTATGTATGATGTATGTATGTATTTGTATTTGTGAGTGTGTGTGGTAATTTTTCAGTGTTACACATGACATATTTTACATCACACGTGCTATGGTATAAATAATCAACTAATATCGAATTCACTTTCCATTGGAATTATCGTACACCCCAAGGAAAATTACATATACACACACACACACACACACACACACACACATATATATATATATGTGTGTGTGTGTGTGTGTGTGTGTGTGTGTGTGTGTTCAAGTTTGTATTTTTTGCCTTTTTGTGCGTTTCACATGTTCTCGTGTTTCAGTGTTTTGCCACTAAATAGATAAGTGTATTATGCACGTGCGTGTGTGTGTGTAATTATGTGTGTATGTGCTTATAGTTATTATGGCCAAAGTTTGTTTCCTAAACACTTCTGGAAAACATTACCTGAATCCATAATTACTGACATGGGTGAATTTTGCTTAACGTTTCGTTAATTCATCATAACAGCTTTGAAAAAGGGGGATACGTAATAATACTGCATCCTCATTCATCATCTTCACTTCCATAAATGAGAAATGACTAGACAGCCCCTTCATATCTTCGTGCGCTGTCTTCCATAAACACTTCAAGTCTCTTCTCTGTCCTATGTACACACAAACGACCAACCGTTATTTCTTCACCTGTTTTGTGACTCCTCCTCTCTTATCAAACTATCATCTTTTATATTTAACCCCATATACTCAGATAAGCAACTGTACACATTCTTCCACCATCCATGTTGTCATTTATTACATCAGTTGACCGTTTTGTATTTACGCTCTTGATCTAACTCTTGCTTACATGTACTTTCTCATCGTTCAAACACCTTCAGACTTTTGCACCCATTTCTGCAATTTATTTTCATTAAACGCAATCAGTGCTGGATCACCTGCCACTCTACACTTCATTCATAACCCCTTTTTTTTTATGGCCCTTGGTCTAGGTCCTCTGCCTGACTTCTCGAATCGCTTTTTACATAAGACATCAAACAGCCAAAGAGATTTTCTCTGATCCACTTTTACACTAAGTCTGTCACTCTCCCATTGACAGTCTAACATAAGCTTCATTTCCATTTCGAGAAATCTTCAATCTTTCTAAACAACCCACTTTTTCTTCCATAAATATTCAACACTCCCCACAATACTTGTGTGTTGAAGCTCTGGTAAGCTTTTTCTTGCCCCAAATATGCCACATGCAGCATTTTTCGCTTTCAAGCTTTTCACATAACTTTCATAAGAATCACATGAGCCACACACTCTCTTTCCTGTCAAAACCCTCAGAGCTCTTCCCCTGTCAGTTCATCTGTCATCTTTTTTACTTCTCTTTCGAAGTCGTACCATACACTTTCTCTGGTAAACTAAGAAACTCTTTCGAAGTTGTACTATACACTTTCTCTGGTAAACTAAGAAACTAAGTTCTTACATTCCTTTGTCACCTTTCTTCCCCATCCATTCCATGGGAATCTGCCACTTCCAGGAATACTTTACACACTCAGACCAGCCACTCAGTCATGGTTTTATCACCATACCGAAACTTCTGACTTTTAATCCCATCAACTCTTGACGTGTGTCCTTTTTCAACCTCTTTATTTCCCACTTCACTTCTGCTCTTGTTCTCAGTAGGCTTTTGTCTTTCCTTTGTTCAACATCTTAATTGCCCTTCTCACATCCTTAAGAGTCCATTCCAAAATTATCCATAATAATAATTGTACACCCCACCACCTTCTGTCCTCCACATTCAACAGATCTTTTAAATATCCACTATATCGACCCAAGATTGTATGCAATATGTACATCGTCTCTCCATAGGCATCTTGTAAGATCCATTTGCTTATAAACCTTTCTTTGCATTTACTCTTCTGAGAAACAATTTATTCTCTGTAATGTTTTATGCTCTTTATTACCTGTCTGTTTTGATCACAAGTCTTCTTTTTCTCCTACTTCGTGACAGCCACATCCATATTCCAGTAGAGAGAGAGAGAGAGAGAGAGAGAGAGATGAGGGTTGGGTGGAAGTGAATTGAGTGAAGAGTAATGAGACGTTCAGTCATATAAATTTCAATATTGAGTTGTTTTCTTCTTCTTCGTCTTCTTCTTCTTCTTTTAATGCTTTGATCATTCCCTCAACGAAGCATATAGGTATTTGTGAATGAAATGATCCAATATGAAGTAGTGAAATATTTACAATGGAAAGGATGGGTTGCAGCCTAAAGCAAGGTATTAAGAAGAGAAGTTTTAAGTTCGGTTTTTCTTTAGTTTTCTCCCAGTGGTACGAAACCACGGCGATGTTAATGACTGAGCTGACTTCGCTAGCATCGTGCTGAGCAGCCTCTTGCATGTCACATTAGCCATACGCTGGATACTGGGTGCGCGCGCAGGTTCATATCTCTCGGCGGGAGCGGAGGAGTGTGAAGTTATTAGCATATGTTATTACTTATAAGGACGCTGTAATGTTGTTTATGAGTTATGGACGGCCGGGGCTTTATTAATGATGATGGATTTTCCCCCTTTTTTCAGTAATCTGGATCATCGGTGTTTATAGTTTATTGGTTGCTCGGTTTTTGCGTTCTTCTTTTGTTTTTTAAGATTTGTCGTGTTTTTTACCAATAGTAGACTCGATCTCTTACTGGATACATATATATATATATATATATATATATATATATATATATATATTATATTATAGATATATATATATATATATATATATAGATAATAATATATATATAATATGTATAATATATATATAGATATATATATATATATATATATATGTATATATATTTGCATATGTATTGTATATGTATTTGTGTATGTTTTGTTGGATGAATGCTCTAAAGGCATAATCTTTCAAGTTGCAATGTTCGTTTCTTCTATCAGTGAATCCTTATTTTATATGTGGAGCCTATTGATTGTGGGTATGCTGTTTGATACACACATACACACGCATTATATATATATATATATATATATATATATATATATATATATATAAATATATATATATATATATATATATATATATATATATATATATATATATAATATAAAGGTATAAGCCACGAAGGAAAAAATAAACAACGGAGTTTCTGGAATATCTTTCGACTTATCCTTTACTGAGTAAAGGACGTTAAGTCGAAAGATCTTGCAGAAATCCCGTTATTTATTTTTCCTTCGTGGTTTATACCTTTATTTTTGGATTTATCACGTTCCATTTCGTGATTCAGTTATACTCCTACATACATACATACATACATACAATATTATAATCTATATATATATCTATATATATATATATTATATATATATATTATATATCGAGCTACAATGTCCTTTAATATCTAATTCGCTCTACCTCGGAATTAATATATTTTCATATATGCTTAACCGAAGGGGAATTTTTTCTCGATAATAGATTTGCCTGGACCAGGGCGCGAACCTATGGATCCTTTCAAATCCAGGAACGTCAGTGAAGCTTTATCTACTACACCACCTCTCGCGGTGTGTAGTAGATAAAGCTTCACTGACGTTCCTGGGTTGAAAGGATCCATAGGTCGCGCCCTGTCCAGGCAAATCTATTATCGAGAAAAAATTCCCCTTCGGTTAAGCATATATGAAAATATATTAATTCCGAGGTAGAGCGAATTAGATATTAAAGGACATTGTAGCTCGATATATGTATATGCATCACGGAAATGTGATATGACTTATATATATATATATATATACATATATATATATATATAATATAAATATATATATATATTAAATGGGTATGTATTATGTTTTGTGTATCGAACAGCATACCCACATACAATAAACTCACACACATGTATATATATATATATATATATATATATATATATATTATATATATATGATATATATATATTATATGTATAGTATAAAATATATTTGTGTGTGTATATCTTTGTATATGAATGGATGCATTTGCATGTAAGTATGTAAGTATAAACTTCCATTGGCTTCTAAACAGGACACTGGAGATTCGGATAGATTACGCGTAGAACATTCAGGAAGAGGAGAGTGACCCACAGCAATAAATTAGCAGCAGAAACTCGAATGGAAAAGGGACTTTACATGCGAACTATGAGGCTGCTGAACTGGACGTTGCTTTAATATCCAGAGAATAAAGCCATTTGCAGCGGCCGTTTTAATTAACCAGATCGCTGCTGCCGAAGCGGCCAAAAATGGGGAAAACATGAGTTTTCCTGGTCTTTGAACTTAGTTCTCGTACGTTATCGTCCATCTGTGTGAATTTCTCTCTCTTTTTTTTTTTCTTTAATTTTCATTTCATAACTCTGCTGTTCATTTTCGACGACGTTTCTATCTGATCATTTTTTGAGTTGGGATCAAGTGGGCTAAGAGTAACATCTAACTTAATTAACAGAGTAACCGCTATTTCTATGCGACGTAAAAAAAAAACCATACAAACAAACAAACAAACTAAGAATAACCAGTCGTAAATTCTGTGAAATTGGAGATATTCAGATCAGTGAAATTCCTCATAAGTTCAGATTGATGAATATAGGATTTAGATAAGTTCTCTCGTGGAGGTTGATTTCGAAACCACTTCGTCGCAAAAGACCGAATCTGCTTCAGTCATAGATGTCAGGGATTTGGGTGCCATGGAAGGGTGACTAATAAACAAATTGAAAAAATGAAAGTTTTGAGAGGTAAATCACGCAAAATCACCAAGCTTTCCATTGTATCCCTTCGTAATTCACGCGAATAGATGCTTATATTTACATACAAATATGTGCATTCATATACAAATACACACATATATTTATGTGTGTTTGTGTGTGTGTATGTATGTATGTATGAAACAGCATACCGATAAACAATAAGCTCCACATAATATAAGAATTCACGGCTAGAGGGCTACATTCATTTGTGAGATTAAACTTTGAAAGCATTCATGTAACAAAATACACTATATATAATATATATATATATATATATCATATATATATATATATATATATATATATATATATATCTATATATATATATATATATATCAATTTAAATATATATATATATATATATATATATATATATATATATATATCCTATATATATATATATATATATATATATATATATGATATTCTATTAAGGACAGGTTTAGTGCTAGCAAAATTTCACACCTCTGTACGAAGATGCAACTTCATTGTATAGTTTGGGAAACCATAAAACTGGCGCCATTATGCAGTGTTTAAAAAGAGAGAGAGAGAGAGAGAGAGAGAGAGAGAGAGAGAGAGAGAGAGAGAGAGGAGAGAATGCTAAGCAAAAGGAACGAAAGAAGAGGTAGGCCTGTTTATCTTGAACCTCGTGACTGATGACAAAGGGTTACTACATATTTGTATATTTGTATATGCGAATTTTATCATTTTGAATTCCCTGATTTATTAGGTAATTTAAGAATAGCGCATTACTCCTTGAGAACGGCAGAATCAAAGACGAACAGAAATGTGAAGGCTGTGGTAAATTTAATTCACTGAAAAAGAGGTTGATGTGCATATATGCGTGTCTAAGCCCATATTAAGGATGAGGCTGAATGAAATCGAGAATTTCCAAAATCAATCATTTTAACAGGTACTTCATCTTTAAGAACACAGGAAAGAGATTGCTAGACTTCCCACCGAAAACTTCCACTCGGTAAAACTTTCAGACGCAAATCCCTTCGGCAAATGGGAATATTAGAGCAATGCTTCTTAAAGAAGAAGAGTTGGCCGGTTGCATCATCTCCGTATACCTTAGTAAACGCACTCACTCACGCAAGCACTAAACACGCACACAAACGCACATGCAGACACACACGCAGACAGCGGAAGATGAAATAAACTTTTAAGGGGAAACGAAAAGCCTGGCAGACTCTTTTTGATGCTGTATGAATGCAACAACACTATTGTATTGTGCTTATAATAAAGGAAGAAAAGGAGAAGCAGGATGCAAAGGAAGAGGAGGACATTGTGTCTGGAACCTTTTTAAAGGAACGCTGGTCTCTCTCTCTCTCTCTCTCTCTCCTTTTTGCTGCCGCTGCTGCCGGCGGCGGTGCGGTGGCGGTGGTGGGGTTCCTGTATCAGCAGGAGTACGTCTTTTGTAATAACGGGCCCACAGCGATCACTTTGAAGGAATGTTAGCTTACGGGGAGAGAGAGAGAGAGAGAGAGAGAGAGAGAAGAGAGATAGTCTGCAAATTCCTACGCATAACGTTTTTTTTTTTATCTCGAAGTTTCCCGCAGGAACAAATCGGTTATTGTTTGTTTTTTTCATGAACGAAAATATGTGGAAAAAGAGGGTGCGAGCACAAGAATGCAGTGATATTTGCCCTTTATGGCTGATATTCAGAAAGCAGAGGAGGAGGAAAATTGAGAGAGAGAGAGAGAGAGAGAGAGAGAGAGAGAGAGAGAGAGAGAGAGAGAGAGAGAGAGAGAGAGAGAGAGTCAGTCTACTAGGGGTTTTACATGATTGAGTTCCCTGAGAAATTCGGCACCTGATCGAATTTTTTCTTTATATATTCATCGCAACTTCCACAGTCCAAGAATAGAAAGTGATGAGAAATTCTCTTTCTCGAAGAAGAAAAAGAATGATTGAACCTTCCCAAGAAATAGAAGAAATAATTTTATTCTTTTATAAAAGGCTTTCCTTGCAATGCCTAAAGTTGTAATGTGAAAGAGAAGCTCTGATTGTGAATATTAAATTGATTAAGCACTTTATCCAATCAAGATTTTGGTATAGTCTGATAAATACTTAATCGAATTAGCAATAAAATGAACGTATATTATCCCACGCTCTTATTATTATTATTATTATTATTATTATATTATTATTATTATATCAGTAGATGAAACCTATTCACATGGAACAAGCACAAAGGGGTCATTCAAGCTTCCAAAGGATGCTGGTTTCAACCTCCCACCGCAGACCTATGCCAGGTGCAGCTTGAAGATCTGATTGTTGTTGGCAAGAAGGTATTCGAATAGAAAGATCATGGGGAACGAATATCGGGGTGTCTCATCTCTCCTGCTGGTGCAGTGCTGAGGGCAAGGCCTAAGGAAGAGACCCTTTTCTTTTGGTCTCAAGTTAGAGGCACCGGGTTCCTCTGCTGAGTCGGCAGATCAAGTGGATTTACTGAGGAATAGTTTAATTTGATTAAGTTTGTCGCGTTTCCTTTCAATTTTTTTTTTTTATGAGGTCAGGATTGAGAGCAGAGTGGTCAACATTGTTTCTAAACCAAAAGTCCAAGTTCGAATCCTGGACAGGACCGGAAGCGCTTATCATTAGTGGTTCCCTTTTGGTGAGAGTTATGCCTGAGGTATAGTAAATTCGATATTAAGATATATATATGGCCTCTATAAATTTATATGTATACGTATATGTGTAAATATATACATTATAAATATTCGGCAGTAAGATGTCACGGTAGTCATTGCTCCATTTACATATGGTAGAAATGTGACCAGTGGATTATATATATATATATATATATATATATATATATATATATATATATATATACATATACATATATATATATATATATATATATATATATATATATATATATATATATATAATCCACTGGTCACATTTCTACCATATGTAAGTGCAGCAATGACTACCGTAACATCTTACGGCCGAATATTTATAATGTATATATTTACCACATATACTTATACATATATTATAGAGGCCATAAACATATCTTAATATATATATATATATGTATATATATATATATATATATATATATATATATATATATATATGAATTCAACCCTCTTGCTTTTGTACGTTTTGGTTTTTTCCTTCAACACAAAAGCAGTTTTTTCTTGTTTTCCGTGTCTCAACATTTTCCTTTTATTTTTTCCTGACATCCCTCTCCCAGTATCATTCCCCAGTCTCCAACGTTTCCCCTCTTTCTTGACATTCCCTTGAATCATTCCGACAACAGGCATTAAGGTCGATTTCTCACCAATAAATATATGGGGACCACCTTTATGAGCTGACGATCGTATTATCCCCCGACGACTGTCACTTCCTCTGAATAAATGTTGACCCACGAAAATATCTCTCTCTCTCTCTCTCTCTCTCTCTCTCTCTCTCTCTCTCTCTCTCTCTCTCTCGTTTCTCAGTTTATTTTTGGCGATGGTGGCTAGAGAGATCTTATCACAACAGTTGGGGGCGTATTTTATTTGTTTCTGATCGGACAGAAATCAGTGATATCTGTATTTTCATTGGTAAATTTCAGATGTTTCAATCAGTGTTTGAATTATAAGCTTTAATGAAGATGCAAATATATCTGTATTCATTGGATAATACTATGTCTTTTGAATCAGTGTTGATCGGTAATGTATAAATGTTTAAATGCACAATATGATCAGTTCACAGATTTATTTATGATTTATAATTTATAATAACACGTTATAAAAAATATTCATTTTTATATAGAGTTATTGAGATGAGTTGGTCATGTTTGTTTTACGTATTCTTTCGGATGAAATCTTCTGAAGAGATAAGTTCATGACCTTATGACTTCGTATGTAAGTATCAGTGCAACTACAGACAAGTCTTAGACTACTGTAACTAAAAATTTAAATGTCATTTGTGGAGATTCATCCGATTTAGACAGACATGTAAATTCCAGGATATTGTGATATGTAGACGTTCATATGTATGACTTTTCTTGTATTTTGAAACATTATGTAATTCTTTCAAGTTTCTGTCAAGATGTACAAGAAGAGTTCGAAGAAACATCTAAGCACCAAATGACGCAGAAATACGTGGAATCCCTTCCCTAGTTCCGCTTTTAAAAGGCCAGTATATGGCTTCCTTCCATACTCTCTCTCTCTCTCTCTCTCTCTCTCTCTCTCTCTCTCTCTCTCTCTCTCTCTCTCTCTCTCTCTCTCAAGCCCTTTGGATTTTACCTAAGTTAACAAGCGAACATCCGTTTCTCTCAAAAAAAGAGCAGCCTTCATGAAATGAAGTTAGTTTGATTAATTAAAAAAATCTGTTTGGTAAAAGTATGTTTCTGGTGAGTTTGAGATGGGCGGTGTACCTCGACACAGAGTAGGTTAATATAAATTCAATCCTTCTAATCAATCAACACTTATTTAATCACTGATCGTCCTTTCCCCATGGCTTTTTTCATATTATTATTATTATTATTATTATTATTATTATTATTATTATTATTATTATTATTATTATTATTATTTGTTCATCTCACAAGAAGAGTTGTTTACATACCGTTTGGTGGTGCTCCGTTGGACTAAGTGGTTCAGAAGGAAGAACCAACTTGTCTTCCTCGGCAGATGTCTAGATTGGAACATATCTCACGCAAGTCTTTTGGAAATTGCTCGCGTACCCCGTTCCTAGGGAAGAGTTCCCTGAATGTGCCAGATATCTCCCTCAAGACATAATACAGGAAGGTATAGTTGCTAGCTAACTACCGGTGTCAACAACCTTCAGTGACTTTGTATTTTGATTGTTATGTTTACCTCAGTACATAGTAAGTTAAATTACTCATTTGGACTGAAGATGAACCCAGAGAAGGGTTCGAAGACTTTGTAAAGTTTTACAAAAACTTTTGACTATTATATTATTGTGGACCTTTTAAAACAAATTAATGGTATTATTAATCAGTTGACTCAGCTACCGATAGGACTGACAACCTGATACACTTAACTTGCCCTGGCCCGAGGAAGCCATGGTTGCCCAGACCCGAGGAAGCCATGGAAGGAAGAAAACAAAAGTGGAATTGATCCCTGGAGAAAGAGATGTCACTTTTATTATTATGATTAAGTAACAGGCTTTTCAGAAATCCCCTCTTGCGGATAATTAACGTTTTTCGTCTCGGATCTGTTGCAGACATTTTAATTAAACTTCACTGTAGTCAGGCGTAAGGTCAGATTTTCAGCGGCGTCTGATTCATAGGTTTCCAGACAGTTATTATTATTATGTAATGAAGTTATCAGACATTTCATATAATCCTTTGAAAAGTGCTGCGACATTTCTTATGATTCGACAAAAAAATTTGGAATATTTATTCTAATCAAATCCATTATCTTATCATTCAAAATTGCATGTTTTTATACATTGCATATAATCGAATAAAAAAATTTTCAGACGTTCTTTAAAATCCAGTTTTGAATTGTCAAACATTTTCAGATTTTTTTATCATATTTCAAGGGAATGTTTTCAAACTTTATTTTTACATTTTTTTTTCTTTTTTCTTAATCTGTATCCCTTGATCCCTCTTCACAGACCTATGATTTCTTTCACTCCGCATTGGTCTCTTTTCAGTTCTCATGATCAAAATAATCCTTCGGGTAAGCCTTGTGGGAGTCTAGCATTGCGTTTCTATGGTCTCTTTTAGCTAATGTAAAATTAATAGTTATTGCAGATTCAGATATATTCATACATCTTTAAAATATTCTTCTTAGAGTGAATCCTTTTATATTTATTTATTATTTTATCCGACTTGTCTTGACGTTTTTAAATAATTCATTTTACTTTTTGTTAGTTGCTTCTGGATTATCCACAAGTCAAAAAAATAAAGCAAACTCCAAATTCCCTCATTTGCATAAAGCGTAAATTGCAAATAGGTTGCTCTGCAATCATGTCAAGTCAGTCCTTCATCATGGTGATGTCTCTATGCTTTTTCTACAGTTACCAGTTTGGTCATTGCTACCTGAGCAACATTTCCTTGCACCCACCATTGACTGTATGTGCTTCTCAAGTCTTATGTTGCCAAATGATTCAGTTTAATGGAACAGAGGGCCAATGGCAACAACGCAACTTTAGAACTTCGAGTTTATACTTTGGACCTTCAGGGGCAATTTTATTTTGGCGTCGTAATACGCTTGTTTTTTTTTCTTTCTTTCTTTTTTGATGATTTTCCTGTTGTTTTTGGTTCTTGTTTACTTCGAATCCTCATGCAGAATTTCTGTTATAGTGTTAATTTATTTGCGACGGAGGCAATACTAGAGCGACTGAACGTCAGTCAAGAGTCTTCATACCCCGCAGATACGTTTAATGAATTTTCCAACCAATAACATCAGTTAATTTTTTTCTATCTTTCCTTTAACCCTTGCCATTATCAGCTGCCCTCCATGAATATGAAATTCCTCGTATATATACTATATATATATATATATATATATAGTGTGCGTGTTTTTTATATTTATACTTATAAATTTGTTTGTGAATTGTGCATAAAAGAGAGAGAGAGAGAGAGAGAGAGAGAGAGAGAGAGAGAGAGAGAGAGAGAGAGATAGTTTGTGTACGAACAGACTGGGTATTTGCTCTTTAGCGATAACAAGACGAAATCTTACCTTGAAGACACAAGGCCCAATTAGGAGTCTCTAATTATGGTCCTTAGTAAGTGATAGGATCAATTCACTCTCCCTGTTCTTAAGTAGAAATTGTGTTACCGGATAATTGTTTCCTGTCGTGAAGGTTTTTTTAATTGGGACGATACTTTGGAAATTATATCGTTACTTTGTTGGTTGTAACTGTTATTATAACTTCAAGTTCTTTTTTGTATTTTATTTTTTTTTCTCTGAACTTTGGTGAACACCCGAAATTTGTAAACAGTTTCTAGAATCACAAGTGAAATGTTATCATAGACATATATATATATTTCTGATGTTTATCTGATACTACGTTAAATTACGATTAACTTAAGGAAGATATATATATATATATATATATATATATATATATATATATATATATTTATATATATATATATATATATATATATATATATATATAAATTTTTTTTAACATATATTTTTTTAAGTTGTTACGGCAAAAGTCACTCTGATTTCGTGATATGAAATATTTTTTCCGTTTTTTCCCTATTTCACTAGTCGTTCTTTTATTTGTTGTGGGTATTTTTATTTGTGTATGTGCACATGTGAACATGGTTATTTGTTATTGACTGATTTTCTTGTGTTTGTTACTGTTCCTGTTCCTCTCTCTCTCTTTTTTTTTTTTACCAGAAGACATTTTATTCTATGGAAACTTGAGTATTAGTAAAGCGGCAGTCTTAAATTCTTCTACATGAATGTGTGCTCATTGATTAATACTAATAATAGTAATAATAAAAGTTTCATGGGACGCGGCTGACGGTTTCATGTGCCGTGGCTGAAAGTTTCATACAGCATTATACGCTGTAAAGAAAACTCGATTGCGCCGGAGAAATTTTTTGCAATTTTTGCAAAATACTGTAAAAATTATAACGAATCTTTTAAGTGACGGCAGATAAATAGAAGGAAGGGCAACTTAATTTTACCGCCTACTTGGAGCCAAGTTTGGCGTGTGAAGCTAGATAGATAATAGATAAATAAATGAATAAATAAATATGCTTATGTGACAGATAGCATCTTGGGAAGAAGGGAAGGGAAGGAGAAGGAGGAAGAAGAGGAACATCTCTTCTTCAATATCTGACTAGGAATCATAACCACGGGTCGCTTTGGGTACGTTCAGTTCATCCCTTTATGACATCTCTGGAGCGCGGGAGCGATGCGGGGAGGGGGGGTGAAGTCTCTCGTTTATTTTGCTTCATATGCAACGTGATGACACTATAAACAAGTTTTTGGGCTCTGTGTCAACAGGAGCTTATGTAAACGCTTGGCCAGTGTCGTCAAATATTGTTGCTCTCAAGATTTTCGTAGTAAAAAAGAAAGAAAAAAATAGAGCCGAGAGACTTTGCGTATTTCCTGCTTTTTATTTGTGTAATAATTTTTTCACCTTTTTTTTTTCTTATTTAAAACTTTTTGGGGGAATATGCTAATCCTCTTTCATATTATTCATGGAGGTCATATTTGAGATAGGAGTTTTATTTAGTAATATTTTTATGAAACATGTTTTCAACAAACAAATCTTCTTAAACTGAAACGTCCTCGTGAAATGCATTTCAAAGTCTGCTCTGGAATTTCCTTGAATTGAAGCTTTCATATACTAGTCGAAAAATGCCTGCCTCTCTCTCTCTCTCTCTCTCTCTCTCTCTCTCTCTCTCTCTCTCTCTCTCTCTCTCTCTCTCTCTTCTCCCATTAAGGTTCACATTACTAATTAAATTTGTCGCGTCGTGTACTGGAACCCTCAATAAACCCTGGGTACATTTGATCTCCTAATGAACGTCATCAATAAAGCATTTTTATCATCGGTTGGTCCACCTCATTTGACCTTCTGTGAGCCATGGTAATGGGTACATTATATATATGCATGTATATGTGTTTGAATATTTCTATTATGTATATGAGTATATATATTTATATGTATATATATACATATGTATAATGTATGTAGTATGTATACACACACACACATACATACATGCATCTCATTCGTTGTCTCTTCCAGGATGGCCAGATCCATCCTATCGAATACTTTTATCGTGTCATCTGTTCAGACTATCCTATGTATTCAACTCATCATCATCAACCATCCTAGAACAACCATCCAGCTTTTGACCTGCGTTAACCCAGTTTCCCACATCTTGGTTTCTCCACATTTTTCATTCTTAGAACTACTATGACACTTCAGCCTTCTTTCTTCATTTTTGCATTCGACATCCACACTTCACTTCCGTACAGGAGAGGTGACTAAGCATTCCCTTCGTATATTCTAAGCTCAGTTGCAGTCACGTATCTCCTCATTTTCATCCCTTTCTATTATCTGTTTCATCAAAAATTCTAGGACTGACGGGGGCACATTATGCAGGCACTAAGGAAAAAACTATTCTATATTGTGATTGTGTCAAGTTTCTTAAAGATTTATATATGCCTAGTAAATTCATGTTAATTAATTCCTCTTTTAGATATAATTAGTCATTGGTTCTACAATGTAATAAATAGCAAAAGTTAGGTCGCCAATCACGATGATGCCTCATGGATGCTCGACCTTGTAATCCACGTGTTTTGTTAATAAACTTCGTATTTAACACTAAATCTTCAAAATTATTTTTCCGGCTCACTGGAGATCTTTATAGAAGTCAGTGGTCAATTCAAAAATCGTTAACTAAAAGTGAATTACTAACTGCATCTAATGCACATTACTATTTGTACATAATGGTAGCATCACGTAATAAGTTCCAGGTAATGGCCTGAGGCAGTTGCCATGAGTCACTGGAGGAGGTAGAAAAAGATAATCCCTCTGGAAGTTTCTAGTCGCCTGTCAAGGGGGGTGGAATTTAAAGGGCTTCTGATTCACTCTCCTGGTCTCTGAATAGTTTCACCACATTCGCCAACGAAAGTGCATTGGTCTGCATTTTGTAATCTTCAACACACACACACACACACACACACACACACACACACACACATATATATATATATATATATATATATATATATATATATGTATATATATATATATATTATATATAAATATATATATTATATATATATATTGTATGTGTGTATATACGCATTTACACACTTACATATACACACATACATATATTTATATGTATATAGATATATATTGTCTCTGTGTGTATATATACGTACGCACACACACATATATACATATACGTATACATATATAATAAATTGTGTGTGTGGAGATATATGCGGAGAAAAAAATAGCTCTCGTTATTTACGAAGTATGAAACTGATACACATAAAAAAAACAGCAAACATACTTAAGGAGAGAGAGAGAGAGAGAGAGAGAGAGAGAGAGAGAGAGAGAGCGTGATAAAACATCCTTTTGACATCTGGACTCGAAAACTAATGGGGAGGAACGAGTGCTGTGAAGGTAGATTGAACTTTGGTATTTGTTGTCGTATTTTTCAAAGTTATTTTTTTCACTTCTTTCGCCATATCACTTTTTTTTTTCTTTTCTTGCGAGTCCCATGTTATTCTCCATTTGACCTTGTCACTTCTCTTTTTCTGATTTTGTTTGTACCTTAACTGCCCCCAAAGTTTTATAAGCTGCCAGGGGTCAAGAAGTTTACTTTATTTGCTCGTATGCTTTTCCGGGTTTCAGACGAACAGGTACCTGTTATTTTCCTTTAATGAACACATACTCTCTCTCTCTCTCTCTCTCTCTCTCTCTCTCTCTGTGTGTGTGTGTGTGTGTGTGTGTGTCTATCATGCCATTTACTTCACTGCCTTTTGGTGACTTACAGTTTTGAGGGATGTGAGGGGTCCTCTCTCTCTCTCTCTCTCTCTCTCTCTCTCTCTCTCTAAACTGAAAGTTTTTAGTTTCCTTTGGCGTTATTTTTGCAGAATTGGTTAAGCATTAAAAACACTCTTAAGGCTTGGAAATGTAACATTTCATTATTCGCTAAATATGGATGTACACACACACACACACACACACACACACACACACACACACATATATATATATATATATATATATATATATATATATATATAAATTTCTGACTCACATCAGGATCGAACCCAGGTCTTTCAGTTGAAAGACGAGACCGCTTTCTTGTGGCCTGATTGTCAGAGGCCTCGTCTTTCAATTAAAGACGGGTTCGATACTGGTGTGAGTCAGAAATTTCTTTCTGTTCCATGCGTGAGTGTGTGTTGATTTTTTCTATATATATATATATATATATATATATATATATATTATATATATATTATATATGTGTGTGTGTTTGTGTGTGTGTGTGTGTGTGTATATGTGTGTGTATGTATGCGCCTGTGTGTATTTGTTTATATATACATACATACTGGAACAGAGATTGGAAGAAAGAAAGGGAAGGTAAAAAAAGAAGAGAGAGAGAGAGAGAGAGAGAGAGAGAGAGAGCTCAGTAATGCTTATGAAAGTTCTGTCCGAGTTTGTACAAGTCACACGAAACGTAATTTAACTTGGAGGAAAGCGTGATGGGTGGGGGGCGGGGTTCGATATCAGAGTCTGTCAGGTGTTTCCTCTCGTCCGGCGTCATTCCGTTAGTCAATTTGCTGATGCAGTATATGTCGTAACGCCGTGAGTCAAATTTTACTCGATTTGTGCGTCCTGACTTCATCTGACATGAAATGAGCAGATAGGCAATTTGCTCAGCGACAGATTTGCCCTCTCTCTCTCTCTCTCTCTCTCTCTCTCTCTCTCTCTCTCTCTCTCTCTCTGTGTGTGTGTGTGTGTGTGGTACACACAACCATGTGACGACGCAGATGTCCTTGATTAAAGAATGCTTGTGTGCACGTACATGAACTCAATAAGAAAGTGAATGTACATTTTATCAATCAACTTTCAGACAGTTGATTGTTAAAATGTATAGTCACTATTTTTAGAGAGACCTCATGATAGTGAGCATATACATACTAATCCTGCCGAGAACATTGTGATTTCGCTTGAAAATAAATTGAAATACTTAAAAATAAATTAAAGTAAAATTAAAATTTAAAATGAACGTTGTATTTGTGTGCCGAGGGAAAAACAATTGTCTCTATTTATTAGAAAAGCAGAGCGCCGGTAATAGAAATTTATATGTTCTTGTATGCGTGATTTTTAAATTGTGCTTCGTAATACATTTCATTTCTTTTGAAAAACAAAGCCTGTTTTATAGCGGAAGGTACCTCAGCATCAATAGTAATTATCAGACACAGAGGTTATTTTATGCCATGGTTGTGGCATTGAATCCAATTATGGATGTCTCGTAAGAGAAGCCCCATGCATGTGGAAGAGGGATCCAGCACCTCTCGACACGGTTTTGAAGGATAAGACTTGGTTGGACATTTGTCCCATTAGGGATGGTCAGACTTCTTGAACTTTCAAAGCTTATTGGAAGTTTCACTAAAATATCTCTCGGGCAAAACCTCCGCAAACCAGATGGATTGTAATATATGCATAATTCGTTAACTCAGAAATCCCTTTCAGAGACATTATATACAACTACGAGGTCACTTGTTAAGGAAAGTATATGTTGATTTGCTGAAAAACTAGAATCATTACATTTTCGGTTCTAGAAATTTGGTATGAAAGACATCTCGCTTCAATATAGCACAGCATGAATATTTAACGGTTTTAATCATCCATCGGTGACTTCCTTGACATAATTGTGAGCCTTGAGATCCAAATGGAGCTAAATGGACCGTGGGAGGATCCATCAGCGTATGATTTCCTCAGGATGAGGATAACTGGTCACGCAAAGTCGAGTAATAACATGTAAATGCCCCCGATCAATATGCAGATCGAAGAGGGGATCTCTCCTCCTCCTCCTCCTCCTCCTCCTCCTCCTCCCGGGAGACTTGACGAAGATGCGTAGGCAGGAAGTTGCCACTTCGATTGGTGAGTAAGTGAAGGAATAAGCGAGGGGTCGTTAAGTTTTCGTAAGAAACATCAAACTTGAGAGGTTATGGAACGGCTGAAGTCGTCTTCTGCTGTATTTAAAAAAGAAAAAAAAAACGATTTCCAGATAAAGGAGAATAAAAATTGTTCTCAGTTCTAACGAAGGCAAAAATCTCCTGTAGCGTCGTATGAAAAGAATGAATTTTTAAGGTGTAAAACTTCCGGCATCTCTTTCAGCTCTAAAAAAAAAGGGGGGGGGGGGGGGGGGGGGGGTGGGGGAAGGGGAAGGCTTTTGATACCAGATACGGCACAATCTCGTCCTGCGTCATAGAAAAAGAATGATAAAAATACTAAATTTTAATCCTATTATAAAATAAAATAACTCCGTTTGATAAAATAATTTGACATAAAATTTCGGTCTGCTTCCCAAAAAGGTACATTTGCCAAGTACAGTAGATAAAAAATGTATTCGGCCTGTTGCAAAGTTCTTACAAGGTTTGATGACCATAGCTGAAATTCACTTTAGTTCATGAAAAATAAAGCTATTGAGATCAAACAACAGCTAAAAATCCTTTCAGCCTGCCGAAACAAAAAGGCTTTGAGAACATTAAGGGCACTTTTGATACCTAACGCAGCTAAAATCAGGGTTCAGAACATAAGGAGAGAGAGCGCTTTTAAGGTCTTCACAACAGGTAAATTCTTATAATGCCAAGAAGGTATTGTTGTCGATGCGTTATTCTTGCAGGGTAATGATTTCTCAACTCTCAGTGCAACGAGTTAAGATAGAACTTTTGCCTTTGTGACCAAAACACTCGTAGTGAATTGGCAAAGGTTGAGATATGGAGAATGGTATTAAATCACATAACGTCTAGTGGGGCGATATTTGCGCGTTTATCCTGTTTGTAAACCTCTTTGCTATATGTAAACATAA
>NC_087203.1:106499208-106519208 GCF_015104395.2 Macrobrachium nipponense
ACCCCACCTCTCTCTCTCTCTCTCTCTCTCTCAAGAATTAATTCCTTCTCCTACTTCTCATTTCACTTCTCATTTCGCTCTCCCCCCGCCCCCCCCCCCCCCCCCCCCTCAATCCCCGTCCATCTTACACACTCCTTATTTCTCTCTCCCTCTCCCTCTTCCTTGTAGTCCTCTCCGCCTCCCATTGCATATGCAAATGCAAACGACGGATTGATTGAAAGGTTCAACTGCTTCCTAAGGGAAATTCTGAAATGAATTCAACGTCACGCAGGTTTAGTGACATGAATTTAATCGCATAATTAAACATCGGTTTGTATATATGTGCGTGTAAAAATAAAGATTTTAAATCTCTGGATTTATACGTTTAGGGAAATCTAACAAATGAAAGGTATAGAGAGGTGGAGAAAAAGGATTAGGATTTACAACAAGGTTAATTAAGCAGTTGTGGTTATGGAAGGAACATGGATGGGTGACTGGCTATGAATCCCTGAAGCACTGGCATGTATTCGCTCTCACACAGATGAGATTTTAGGCTCAGTACTGAGGGCTTTCGCTAGGTTTATACTTTTCGAGGACATCCCTTAAAAAAAGAGATGGCTGCCGTTAGTTCGTCTGTAGGTCTGGCCGCCTAATCCCAATCAGAAAAATGGCATCTATACGCACCTCTCCCCTTTCTGGTAAAAATGTTATTAGCCATTAATTAGGAAATAATTCATGGCTGCTTATCTGTAGGTGTTGTGTCCTTCAAATTTTCAGGCTGGTTTTCGTTGAGGGGGGCCTCTCACTAAGTCGGAGTAAGCAAAGCTTTTGGCAAATTTGTATTTTTCCCTCCTTACGCAGTTTGTTTATATGTTTAAAGAGTTCACGAGTGCAGCTTATATGTGTGTGTGTGTGTGTGTGGTGTGTGTGTAATAATGCTTATATAAGTGTCTTTGTATTTATTATACATCTGTGTTTACAGTATTCAATGTTTGTGAAAAATAAAAGCAGCCAAGAAACTCTGACTCAGGTACCACAAAGAAAGTAATTTAGAAATCTGCCTTTACGCAAGATGGAACCTTTTTTCCTTTATGGCCACCGAAAGAAAGAGAGACAATACTGAACTCCCATCGCTGGAAATGGGTTGCCTTTTATAAACGCCGCTGCCACACTGATAAAGAGGCTTTGGGTGGCAGGATTACCCCCTGACAGTATCGCCCCGCCGTCAGGAGGGAAAGACCCTCGTACATGACATATCCGTTCGGGCATCTAAGTAGGAATTGACCTTGTAGGACTAATAGATTTTTTCTTTCTTTTTTCTTTGTGGTCGATTTTTACACGCACCTTTCGTCTCTCCTTTTACAGTTGCATATATTTTTCTCCTTATCTTCTCTATGTCAAGTTTTTATATTTTTTTTCTTTGTGGATCAGACGATAATGTACACGGAAAGAGATGGCATCAAACTTTATCCCCAAAAAATGTACGAAGGTCGAGAAGATAAGACGTCATTTTGGGTATCAAAATACAGTGCTTATATATCTCGAAGGAGTGCCCAGTAGGTGCACATACATGCATAAATACACACACACACACATATATGTACACATTCTTATTATATATATACATTTTGCTCACCCCTTGTCGCCTTTAGGACGGAAGATATACCGACAGGGATATTTCTGTGTATGAAAAAAGGATGTGGGGATGCAATGGAACTCCAGGAATTAGGTCTTATGAGAATGCAGAGAAGTTGCAGTTACCAAGTGCGAAGATGATTTTATTGGGGCCGTTTTTCACCAAACGAGATCATTCTAGAGAAAACGAGGCATTAGTTATCTCGTTTATCAATTTGCCCTACTCCTACATAGCAGCAGCCGTTCTATACTACACAGGAGATAATCAGTAGTACGACAGACCCCCTTGTGCACTGTTGCACTCACCTTCTCTCTCTCTTCTCTCTCTCTCTCTCTCTCTGTAGTTCCTAGTTGGACCAGTGGTTTACGTGCTCGCCTACCGATTCGGTAGTTCCGAGTTCGATTCCCCGTTTTGCCAACGTGGAATTAGAGGAATTTGTTTCTGGCGATTAGAAATTAATTTCTCGGTATGATGTGGTTCGGATCCCACAATAAGCTGTAGGTCCCGTTGCTAGGTAAATAAAATTGGTTCCAAGCCACGTAAAAATGTCTAATTCTTCGGGCCAACCCTAGGAGAGGTGTTCATCAGATCAGTGGTCTGGTTAAACAAAGATATACCTAGCCCTCTCTCTCTCTCTCTCTCTCTCTCTCTCTCCCTTGTTGCCAATGCTCTTCTGGTTTATTGGGATGATTAATATTGTTGGCGTTGTAGAAATTCGTCAGTACCTCTTCAGTAAGATTTTCCCGTAGGGGGTTAATGCCGTCAGTGGACCTCATTCGGTGCACTGAAGGCATTACTGAAGGTTCTTGGCAGCGTGCCTTCGACCCCTAGCTGCAGTCACTTTCGTTCCTTTTACTGTACCTCCTTTCATATACTTTCTCCATCTTACTTTCCACCCTCTCCTAACACTTGACTCATAGTGCAACTGCTTTGAGGTTTTCTTCCTGTTACACCTTACACCTGTTATTGCCAATTTCCATTTCGTTGCTGAATGACCTCATAGATCTCAGTGCTTGGCCTTTGGCCTAAATTCTATATTCACTTCAATTCAGTAAGATTTCCGTGGAGGGCCCAGCGCGGAAACTTGTCATATCGCATTTTTGTATCCATCAGCCCAAATCTGTCCGTGATGCCGAGAGCATCTTGTTGGGAAATTTCGTTGAGCTGCATCTCTTGAAAAGTGTCTCAGCTTATTAAACTATTCCAATGAAAATTTCTTCATGACTGATTACGTTACTCACAGACAAGAGGAAAGGTGGGGGTAGGGGAGGGGGAGGATGAGGCGTGTGAAAAGGAGGAGGAGGCCCTTTGACACTCTCTCAACCGGTATAATGAACTTCTTCGGGAGTTGCCTCCGCCCCGTGCTCCTCCTCCCCCCCCCCCACCCCCCCCCCCCCTCTCAACCCTACCCTTGCAGAAAAAAGTTTCATCTTTAATAATTTCGTTACCATGGCAACGTGTCCCCCGTGCCCCGAATTATATTTTTCTGTATCGTTTAACGTTTTGCAGGATTTTTTCCAAATTTTTGTTTATTCACTTTTTTTCCCTTGAGATAGATTCCATTATCAAATTGTCTCAGATTGGATTTTCTGTGTAAGAATAATAGTAATTTCAACATATTAACATCGTCTATTTTGTTCAAAATTCTGGAAACAATCTCTTTCCTCCTATACACACGCGTGTACATATGTGTCTTTTTCTGTGTATGTATGCATGTATGTATGTTACAGATTGCCCGGCTTTGATCAATTGGTGGGTAATTATGAATAAACCACAAGTGTTATTGTAACTGTCATTTATCTTAATAAAAAGATACCATGGATTCCTTTGAGTCAGAAATAAAAAGGGCTTTCATTACGTTTACAGCCGTTTAGTCTCTAACGTATTGATCTGCTGAGGTACACTCAGGACAATTATGCCAGATTTGCTACAGAGATGTCGGTGACCTATCCACCCAAAAGACAAAGGTTCGGATCCTGGCCAAGTAGATGGCACTTTTACATAATTCTTTATGGTTAAGAGGCTGAATGGATCAGTTCAATCACATCCCTGCATCAAACTCAAAAGGCATATGCCTGAATCCTAGCAAGGGTAGCTACACTTAGGATATATAATTCCCTTTGGGTACAATTTATTTATACGTGAATTCTAGGCGGCAATAGTTCATACCAACCAACCAAAAAAGGACTGAATTTTGACTGCGTTTTCCTTACTTTATTTCACTGAATTGTCTTCCTCCGTTGGGGTAAATTAAGTCAGACATTGTTACGTTTTACTAGACATTTCACTTCGATTAGCGTTTGTTACTGTATTATGCACTGTTGATATTTCCACATGCATTCAATTTACATTGCGTGTTACTTTTTATTTTAAAATGTCTGTTCATGCCAGCTCCATAAAGGTTTGCGAGAGTTCTGCGTTTAAAATTTATTTTTGTCTGTTCACACAAAAGAAGAAATATGGATACAACTGCATTTCTTTTATTCGCAATACGTATGAGTGATCATTTATATACGTAAAGAGTTTTTGTATGGTTTTATGTGCATGCCGGTAACCTGCAACGTCCGTAGAAATGGAGGCGCATTCAATATAAATCACACTTTTTATTGATTTTCCTTTTCCGGAATTTTTGCCCGCGAAAGATAGTGGATCCATTAACGGGAAGCATTCAATTATTTCTGGCATATTTACGGACGGAAATAGCGTGGATTACAGCGAGAGGAAAATTGCGAAAGCTCCCCTCCCGCCATTCAGGAAAATCTCGGGGAAAGCGCAGGAAATCTCCGAGGCAGGGCTTTTTTTTCAGCGCGTGAATAGAATCACCATTCATTTTTCTCGTTTCTCCGCTGTGCACTTCGTCACGTAGAACTAACTACATACACGCGACCGTGTGCATTGGCTAGTAAAATTTGAGCGGATAGAAATTGGTATTAATAGTAGAAATTAATAAATGAATCCTTTGTTTATGTGGTACCATATATGTATATAATATATATGTGTATATATATATACATATATATATATATACATATATATAATATACATATATATATCCATATATGTATATGCTTAAGACAGGCGTTGTTACAAGTACCCAGGTCTTGGCCAAATTTATTCCTTTCCATCTATCACCTTTGTAGCACTTATCTGTGGACCCGTCTGTCGATTGTTTGCACTAGTGCACAGTGATATTAGTTGCCCAGTCTCATCTGAGAGCTTTTAACCCCAAACCTCGTTTGCCAATTCCCAAACGTCGTTTTTGTAAGCTTAGGTGTCTACTTTATTCGGCTGGATGTTCAAGCAGTGTAGACTAGTCCGTTCCCTTGCGAGCACCGTGCCCTCGTGAAGGTGAATGATGCCTTTAATATTATTACTGATTCAATTTGGCAGGCTCTCCTCCCAATTAAATGTCCCATGAGTAACTGGTAGTGTGCCGAAGGTGACGAATCAGCATTGTCAATTTAGTGGTAGCAGTTCTGTCATATCTGGGCCTCAAAGTGCTATGTGGCCTGCGGCGAAACACTGCAGCTCTTCCAGTGAGATTTATAGAGAAAAATCACTGATAAATACAGCCGCAATACCTTTATCAAGAAAAGAATATTGTTTAAATCACTATAGCAGATTCACATCAACCGTGCATTTGATGTCTAAGCCAGTCCCTTACGGGCGCTCCTGATTGGCTGTTGATAAACCAGTCACAGGGCTGGAAACTCTCAGGCTCTCTCGAGAGTTCACATGGGTAGGATCTATGTTCCACGTCTCTTGAGGGATACGTCTTTCAGGAAAGGTGAAACATACATCCTACCTATGTGAATCTTGAGAGAGGCTGAGAGTTTCCAGCCCTGTGATTGGCTTAGCAACAGCCAATCAGGAGCGTCGTAAGAGACTGGCCTAGACATCAAATGCACGGTTGATGTGAATCTACGATAGTAGTTCGTATCCAGTTCAGTATCAGTTACCTTTCAGATTAACTCGCCATGCTGATTCAGAATGAATTAACCTTGGATACCAGAAGTCAAATTACGGGAACGACCCATACCAGTTTAATAATTTTTTTTTCTTATCGAAATTATATTTTTAAAAAGTAAATTTTACATTTTTTTAAGCACACACCATTCTTACCATCGTCAATGCTTTTATTTCTTGTTTGTCTTGCAAGAGGTAAGTAAGTAAAATTTCATCCTTGATTAATCTTAGAGAAAAAGCAACGATATTTACACCAAGTCTTCAAAATTCAACATCAAGTATCTAAGTTCTGTAGCTTCGTCCATTTTTGGTTCTTTTGTTGCTGAGAAAGTGTTATTCTGCTCTTAAAGGTCCAGCACGCAGGTAGTCTTTCTGGAAAAAAAAAGACGCTGCAGTGTCCTGTATCCTTGGCAAAATCTGTTTGGAAGTCTTAGTATCCGATTCCTTTTGCTGGTATTTTTGCCCCACTCGATTCATCAGCGAGAGAACTGGTTTGGATCCCGAGTAAAGACTGAACGAGATGGTCACTTTACCTAAGAAGCCATTGCAACTTCGTTGACGGAAGCTGGGTATCATGTGCCTGATAATTATTCGACTGCAGTAGATAGCCACGAGCCTGGAAATGGGCACGGAACCTACAGCATTTTTCAAAATACCAGTTGATAATTGAAGGACGATGTCTGAAGCATCGGAATCCTAGAGAAAGACACACTCATATGTGTAGGTGTGTGTGTTTGTCGGTCATTCTGTATGAAAGCATCTGTATGAAGCCATGACCCCGACTTGTAAGCTCAAAGTTCAACATCACAAGTTTGTTGTTTTTACATTACTGGAATTTTTCGCTCAGAGAATTTAGATCTTCACTTTGCATATTATAGAATAGAAATTGCATCCGGCTAGATAGCGTTTGTTTATTTGAAGTCAAGATAAAAGAGAATAGCGCAGCCTCGATTTAAAAACATTCTTTTGCAGTGAATATATTTTAGCTTTGTATTTTCATTTTATATAATCCACTCTATCTGGAAGGCATTAGTGCAGACTTAGACTTTATACTGATATCGTATTTTTCTCTGGCAAGGTATATATTCTTTGCATACGCTTTCTTTATGTACAGTTTGTCGTTTGTTCAGATATAAACAGTTTAACTGACTTTGTTGGCGAAGCTTTGTATGGCTGAAGAAGGGTGCCATTTATAGTCTGGTTCTGTGTGCCTTTTCATTTATTTGTTCAACATAGAAAAACTAAAGAAAAAAATATTTGCATAGCAATGAAAAGTCTCTTAAATTTAGAAAAATGCTTAATATTTCTTCAATGAACCAACTTCAATGATTAAGCATTTTCCGAATGGTAATGTTTATGCATGTATACATGCATGTTTTTTCCATTTGTTTTTGTTTTTCTTCATTCATCGGACATATTAATTCGATTTTTATTAGTGTTCGACTATTACCCTTATTGAATTTTGAGTTTATTAGTTTATCGTCAGCTCTCTGTGTCACTTTTTTTTCATATTTAGACGTGATTTATGAAGACCTTTGCACGATGAAGATTGTCGGGCAAACGTTACATGTGAATTTTTGAGCTTTTTGAATTGTAATAACACCTTGACGAATGTTATGTCATGTTCTTAAAGGAATTATTATCACTTATGGAAAAATAGGTTAAAAACGCAAAAATAATGGAACATAAGTTGGATGTATTTATATATTTTGATTTGCAGTTCAAGTTACGCTTAGCTGGGGAAAACACACTGATCATCGCTTGAGCGATACATTTGATGTACGAACGGGTGGGGAACTTGAGTTATATCATTTGCAGAATTATGTAGTTTGTCGTATCATTTCATCCTTAACCGTGATACACACGTTATTTACTGACAACAATTTATCTCCCACGCATATAATTTCGTAGTGGTTGTAGGAAAAATAGACGTCATGTAGTGTGCAACTGGAATATTATAATATGTAGGAGTCAAGAGTGGTGTTACAGGATCAAGGATGTGTTTTGTATATATGTATATATAGATATATATATATATATATATATATATATATATATATATATATATATATATATATATATATATACACACACATACACATACATACAAACACATCCTTTGATCTTGTAACACCACTCTTGACTCCTACATATTATAATATTCCATGTATTGTGCAACTGGAATATTATAATATGTAGGAGTCAAGAGTGGTGTTACAGGATCAAAGGAGTGTGTGTTTTTTTTTTTTTTTTTTTTTTTTTTTTTTTTCTTCACTCTTATGCCAAGGGGTGCGGACGTGTTGGAGGTCCTCTCTCCGCGTTTCTTCACAGAAAAGAAGGGTTTTTCGCCATTGGTGACTATACCTCTTATAGTAAGCAATGTGTTAATAGTGTCTCCACGTAATACCCGGCGTGTAAGCCGGAGAGTGTTGTGCAACGGCAGATATTCTAATATTCTTTCTGCTCCAATCAGTGCCTTAGAAATCTTTCAAATCACAGCTTCTCGAGGCCTATTGTCCTGGAAATGGGTAAAAGAATGCAGTGTATGTGTTAGTGCTTGACCCCTCCCTTACCGCAAAAATGTCACCCGACCAACCTCCAACCGTTGCGCAAGTGACTCTGGCACCTACCGGTGCCTGTGCCCCACACACAAGTTCCGTACTCGCGAACAATTGTCTTTTCTTTATTCAATACCAATCGAACCGTTCCGACGTCGAGTCCGCTATACAATCTATCAGCGATGCCTTCTCCGATGAGGAAATCAACGTTGCATATACGAAATGCAAAGATCTGATACCAGAGAGCATTCTCAAGGAGCGATCCGCGAAGAACCTGTCATCTCACAAAAAAATATCGTATATCACTAAGTGGCTAAGGACCTGCTCGGTGGAAATATACGCCGATGACCCTTACAACCTGCTCCAAAGGGCCCTGCTGACCTAAGCCTACCTGCGGTGTACCACACTGCAGAAAATGCCTTCAAAACAGTAAAATCTCTCTCAGAAATAATTGGAAAAAACTATGAAAAAATTGAGGAGACAAATGATAATTTATCAAGAATCTGGGACGTGATCAAAGGACTACAGGAATCCATAATCAGCCTTAAAAAGGTGGAATCAAATAACCTCACACGGATCTGGGATGCGATCAAAGGTGTGCAGGGATCGATAGACAATCGCACAGATAGCCACCAGACTACTACGAATGCGGCATCCAGTTTTTCCTTGCCTCCCAGCAACACGGAGGAGTGCCCCGTTCCGAGGGGACTGTTGACCCCCAAACCTCTTCTCCCTCCCCAGTTCCTCCGGTGGAAGATGTATCCCCGGTGATGATTACTAGCCCTCGTAATCCTCCCCACCCTATCTCTCCCCCCCAACCCCCACTCGTAGATGCAGATGAAACTGATCATGAGGGGTCTGGCGGCTGGCAGATACAAACAAGCAGAAAGAAGAGAAGAACCTCCCGTTTGGCCGCTGGACCGGAGCCCAACATTCGTGTTTCACCTCAACCGACACCTGAGAAGAGATGCCACGTAGTAATTCACAATCTACGCTCATCGGTGACGCTGGATGCCATAGTGGAGAGAGTCAAGTTTCTCACTGGCTCTGACCCACTCATCTCTCACGAAATCCCATGCAGGATTAAACATAAAGTGGCTTACAGGATTACCTGCCTATTTCAACACCTCGACGTTCTTAAAGGCGAGAATTTCGGTCCTAATATATTAGTTTCAAGATACAGACTAATCCGGGATCAACCACCCCCAGGGGAACTTACTGACACTCCAACCAGGGTCATTTCCACCGCAAGTGCCAGCCAACCCCCCACGGCGAGTGATGCCCACTCCCCCTGGCTAACCCCCCATCCACCCAAATGATCAGCGCATTCATCTCCCATCTTCGTGAGTAGTCATGGATACATTAAACATAATCTCTTGGAATATCTTTGGCCTCAAGCGGAACATTCCTCTTCTAAACATGTTCTGCAAAAACTTCAAAGGCATTATTGCACTGCAAGAAACGCTCCTCTGGCCACATGACCTTGCCATATGCGATTCAATTCATGAAGACTACAGAACCTTCTCGACTTCATCGATGCAAGTTACAGATCAAATCCTAGCCGGTCGCCCGAAAGGAGGCCTTTCTTTCCTGTGGCACAAATCGTTAGACAATACGATAAAGGTGATGACCTACAGGAGTGACAGATTGCTGGGGCTTCAAGTGACAGTAGGGAACTCGATTATCCTAATTATTAATGTTTATATGCCATGGGAAAATAACAATAATTTTGATCACTACTGCATGATTCCTAGGTGGGGAATTATACAGTATTATTCATGATTCCCCTGCTGATCATATTTGTATAATCGGGGACCTTAATTCTCACCCCACAAAACAATTTTATAATGAACTTACTCGCTTCTGTCAAAATCATGCTCTCCAAATTAGCGATGTAAGGCTCCTCCCTCCCTCCTCTTATTCATATGTACATAATAGAGCGGACGCTATTACAACTTCCTGGGTGGACCACTGCATCACATCTCCACAACTTCATGATTCTATTATGACCTGCAATATTCGCTATGATCTTGCAACGGGCTACGATCACATCCCATTACAGGTGTCATTCAGTACCCCAACCCTCCCTACCGTGAACCCCCTAACTGATCGACCACCAGCGGTAAACTGGGATTTTAAAAACCAACAGAAAACCAGAGACTTTAGGGCGACCACGGAAAACCAGGTTGCGGTCATAGTTCAACCGGCAGACGCCTTACTTTGTACTAACACAAATTGTAGAAATGACCACCACAAGAGGGATCTGAATGAATTCTATTCGAACATAATCTCCGCTTTGCTTGCTTCGGGCAGGACTGCCTACAGATTTCGTCAAGGTAATTCTCGTAATATACCTGGATGGAATGACTTGGTTAAAGATCTGTATACATACTCACGAGAAATGTTTTTACTGTGGAGGCAAAATGGTAGCCCCAGGGAAGGGCACACTGCATTGCTAATGAGACAGGCGAGAGCGCAGTTCAAACTTGCTCTTAAGCACTGCAGGTTAAATGAAAAACAACTAAGAGCCGATGCAATGTCTAGAAACTTAGAATCTGGTGATTATCCTCGTCTTTGGAAAGATATCCAGTCTTTAAATCCCAAAACTAAAAAGCTATCACAGAGAGTAGGGGAAGCAGTCGGAGACGAAGCTATTGCAAGTATGTGGGGCGATCACTTCAACAATATCCTGAATTGCATAAATGATCAAGATTCCCGAAGGGATGTAGATAACCTCCTTACTGACAACATTCAATTTCATTTTGCAGACCGTATTACGCCAGGTAACATCAGCGATGCCATAAACAGCCTACCTAATAATAAATCGCCCGGCTGTGATGGTCTTCCTGCAGAGGCCTTCAAACTCTGCCATCCTATAATTTACATTTTGCTAGACTGCCCTTTTCAATGCGTGCAATAATTCACCGGTTTCTTCCAGACTCCCTACTCTTAGTTCACTTGATACCATTAATCAAAAACAAGCTAAAGGATGCAGCTGACCCTGGCAACTACCGGCCGATTGCAATCACAACGATCGCATCGAAGATACTTGAGTCTGTTCTTCTAGTTAGACTTCTCCCCTTTCTACACACCACTGACAACCAGTTCGGGTTTAAAGCAAACCACTCAACCGACACCTGCATCTACATACTGAAAGAATTGCTTAATTACTACCTATCATCAGCCTCTCCTATTTTCCTTGTTTTGTAGATGTGAGAAAAGCATTTGACAGAGTAAACTACCTGAAGCTCTTCCTGAAGCTGCATAAAAGGGGCACACCCCTGTACCTAATTGGCATTTTACATTGCTGGTTCTCCACACAGCAATTCTGTGTCAAATGGGGTAAAGTGTTATCTTACACCTTCGGCTCCCTAAACGGACTCCGGCAAGGGGCATTCTCTCTCCTTACCTGTTTAATACGTACACAGATGACTTGAATGTCAAACTGAACTCGCTCCCAATCGGATGCACCGTCAATGAAACAACTATAAACAACCTCTGTTACGCCGACGATATGGTTCTGATTTCCCCATCAGTGCAAGGTCTCCAACGACTCATCGACACCTGCCGCCAATATGCAGAGGAATTTGATATAATCTACAACGAAACCAAGACCCAGTGCATGTCGCTGCTCCCGAGATCGCTTAAGCATATTGCAGAACCTCAAAATTTTCCTCGGAAACCATTGGCTGGAATTTGTGCACGAATTTCCGTATTTGGGTCACATTATCACCGACGACCTAAAAGATACGGCAGACATTGAACAGAGGCGTCGTAAACTATGTGCAGCTGGCAACATGATTGCAAGGAGGTTTGCCTTCTGTCACCGAGACGTGAAACTGCTGCTATTCCGCTCGTACTGCTACAGTATCTATGGGTGTTCCCTCTGGACGAACTATACCCGAGAGACCATGAGACGCATCACTGTTGTGCACAATGACATTCTGAGACGCCTCACAAACACTCCCCGCTACCACTCCGCCACACAGATGTTCATTGAAAACCACCTGGACAATTTAAAAATCATTGTTAGGCGAAACAATGTCCAGTCTGGTAACCCGAGTGAGAACAGCAGCAAACTCGCTCATACAAAGCATCCTAAGGAGTGAAGCAAGAAGAAGATCTAAATTGTGGGAAAGATGGGAAAATGAGGCCTTTGTCCCTTAAAGGACTTAATCTCTGTATTGGCAAGATGTCATCTGCAGTTTTTGTCATTATTACATTTATTACTGACATTTTAATTTTTCATTATTACTGTGATTCCTATCAAGTTAAAGTTTTATTTACATTTAATTTATGTATTAAGCCCTCTGGACCTGACTACTGTAACCACCTAAGGTCTCTAGTTGAAATTTGAGTTATATAATATGTGCACCAACTGTTATTACTCGCAATGCATTTTTTTTTTCTCACCAATATTATTACTGTTATTACCAGTATGATGATTACTAGCTTTTATGCTACCTCAGCTATATTATGGATAAGTGCCGATTATTCATTTTCTTTTCTATTTTTATCATATCTCATGTATCTAGATTGTGTATGTTACTGTCTGTATCTTGTATACTCAATGTATATGGCCCCGAGCTGAAATAAAAACATATTATTATTATTATTAATTATTATTATTATTATATATATATATATATATATATATATATATATATTATATATACATACACACATACACATATTACAAACACATCCTTTGATCTTGTAACACCACTCTTGACCCCTACATATTATAATATTCCAGTTGCACAATACATGACGTCAATTTTCCCACACTACGAAATTATATGCGTGGAAGATAAATTGTTGTCAGTAAATAACGTGTGTATCACGGTTAAGGATGAAATGATACGACAAACTACATAATTCTGCAAATGATATAACTCGTTCCCCACCCGTTCGTACATCAAATGTATCGCTCAAAGCGATGATTCAGTGTGTTTTCCCCAGCTAAGCGTAACTTGAACAGCAAATCAAAATATATAAATACATCCAACTTATGTTCCATTATTTTTGCGTTTTTAACCTATTATTCCAGAAGTGATAATAATTCCTTTAAGAACATAACATAACATTCGTGCGAGGTGTTCTATATATATATATATATATATATATATATATATATATATATATATATATATATATATATATATATACTATATAGTCTGTATTGATTTTTTTAATTTACACTGGTTTGAAGTCCTGTAGTCAGTTTTTGAGATCACGTTTAAATTCTCTCTCTCTCTCTCTCTCTCTCGCTCTCTCTCTCTCTCTCTCTCTCTCTCTCTCTTCTCTTCTTCTTCTTCTTCTTCTTCTTCTTCTTTGTATATGATTGAGTTGGATATTTATATATGATTGAGTTGGATATTCAATAAGTGAATATTCCCACGTAAAAGTTATTTTTATTGAATTCCTTCGTATATTATTATTTTTACATATTTTACTTAAGAACCCCGTATTTTCGTACATTACTTTCAGCTATCTAAGTGTAAGTTTATTGAATGTTTTACATACGTATGTGGTGACGTTATTTGCTTTTTAAAGTAAAAGTGAAAAGTTACACGTCTTTTTAGTATGAAGTACTTGCCAAATTCTGTTTGTAGATAATACCTTTATAAATTCATTAATTAGACAATGTGTACATTGTTAACCATACCGATAATAATTTCTAGGGACAATAATATCGCCCATTTCCTCGCACATTAAAAAAGTGGCGTATGATGAAAAAGTTCTAATTTTCTGGAAGTATTCAGTGTTTGTAAAAAAAAAATTTTCAACCCACCATAAAATCCCAGAAACTTTTGCAATTAGAATGAAAACAAACATCGTAGCTAACGTCGATTAGACACTAAGACTACGGAACCGTAACAATGTTGCTTTAGTATTGTTTGTACAGTACTTTGAACCTTTGCATCGTTGGAGACGTTTCTAATTTAGCCTTAAGTGTTTTTGAATTTTTAGTTGCCCCTGACTGAAAGCTGTCATTTTATATATATATATGTTATATATATATATATATATAATATATATATATATATATATATATATATATATGTATGTATGTATGTGTATAAACACACACACATACATCTAGATATTCAGAGAAGGCTGCGCTAAGTAAATACATACAAACATACAGGCGCCCAAAACAGAGGCAACAGTGAAACACAAACCTTTTCGTTAGGGATGTGAAAAATCTCATTTAAATTTCCAACTTCGAAACTCCGCAATGGTTTACGCTTTGTCCCTTACGCCTTCTCCTCCTCCTCTTCCTCTCTTTTCTCTTCCTCCTCCTGCTCCTCCTCCTCCATTCTCCGCCCTCCCTGGGTTGTCCTATACCCAGTCCGTATTCCGCCAACCTCCCTCCCAATCTCCCCGACTCGGTCATTTTACAACCAAATTTTACGTATCTTCTGTTTTCCCATAACGACCGACGTCGGGAATTTTTCTATTCCAAGAGAGACGGAAAACTCCCCGTGTCCCGATCTTTATGGATCCGTGATAAAATCCTTTCCGAAGCAATGCCATGAGGCTGCTGTTGCTTTTTATGTTTGTGTGTGTGTGTTTTTTATATTTGGGTTGTATCTTGTTTACCGTGTGTTTTTCCCCAGTTCTTTTTATTTCCTCATAGCTTCAGTTAAAAACTTGATTATTTTCCTTCATTGCAAAACCCGAGTTTTTTTTTGACATCCGTTCGAAATGGGCCTTAAATAACTCCTCTTTGCCTTCACCACGGAAGTGGGATGGAGTTTGAATTCGTCATATCCACGAAGGTCTGTTTTATTGTTAGAGTGTCAGTTTGGCTTCGAGTCTGTCGTTCCTAATGCTGACACAAAAAGTTATTGATGATTTTCAAAGACATTTTGTCCAGGGTTTGGTTAATGGCCAAGGAAGAAAGGGGTTATGTTTTGAGGTGATGGAGGTCCTAATGCGAATCTCTTATAGGTTCATATCACGAGGCGTTGCTTTTTCAGGTTTTTATATTATTATTTCATTATTTAATATATAATATAACTCTAACATTAGGGTCTTGAGAACAGCGGCCTGATTAAAAAAAGTGAATTCCTTAATGTTAGAGAAGTGAAAATCTATATAATGTCCATTAAAATACACTGACATGCAAACATGTCAATACATGTATGCATAATATAACATTTGAAATTGGACTATACCTAGGTGCGTTAAGTATCAGATTCACTTATGAATATATGTATCCATCTTTAACATATTTGTACGTTATCAAAATTATATATATACAACAGCTACCTGTGCGACGGAGTATACGTTCTGCATGATCGGCAATACCTGTCTACATATTGAATGTACGTGTATATATCATGTATATATGTGATATACTCTCTTTCGTGCTTTTTTCAATTGAGGTGCCAAGAATTCCTTGCTATGATTAGTTTAATTTACCTCGGCACTTCCCAGAAAAAATATCATCAGAGCAATGAGAAATATAGCACGTCGGTAGAGACGCCATTTTGATTTTATACCTGACCCTCCAAGGTAATGTGAGGGAAGCTGTTAAACTTGGATTCAAAACATTGAATGACTTAATTAATGTCAGATTCATTTATCGAAAGGATTTTTCAATGTTAAGTTTCTACTTACAATTGTACCCTTTAAAACTATGTTGTTAATTATTCATTTAGATTTTTCTTCCCAGTTATTAAGAGTGCAACGTGAATACTGTTGTACTTTTAAGGGGCACTTAATTATTAAAATAATTAAGGTTACGTATTATCGTCGTGTGGCCCCAGGCTCTTTCCACCTGTATATCTCTCCCCAGTTTTAGAATCTTTTCGTTGAAACTAATCAGACGACGGCTGGATTTTTCGAATGTAAATGACTTCATTTTGTTCGGTATGTTTTATGCGATGGCACAAATGGTGGGGGAAAAGCAATGAAATTAATTCTGCGTTCTTTACATATCTCGCGATACCTCCCTTCTTACCTACCTGTGCCCGTTTTGTTTATATGAAATTACGAAAATGTATATGTATATGTATGTATCTATGTATGTATATATATGGATTTATGTATATATATATATATATATGCATCTATGTATGTATGCATGTGTGTGTATGAACTTTTGTCACTTACACACGACACTTTCTGGCTATGAATAGAATTTTGTAACTCCGGTATGGAAAAAGAAGACGCCATCCATCCAGAATTTTCTCGGCCTTCTCTTCCTTTATGACGCTCACATTTTACCTCTCTCTCTCTCTCTCTCTCTCTCTCTCTCTCTCTCTCTCTCTCTCTCTCTCACACACACAACATTTCGGGAATATGATGCCATCGTTCTTGTCTTCCATAAGGTTATCGACGGGTTCTTGCACGAGCCTTCCAGATTTGTTGCCTGACTTTTTGTTTTATTTTGAAAATCCAAATAAAGCCTCTTTTCTTCTTCTCCTTCATTTTGGGGCCTTATTTTTACTTTTCGCCGAAGCATAATTATTCAAATCTCTCTCTCATTTATCTTCTTTTATTCGTAAGCCCTCAACCTCCCTTTTCTTCTTAATGACGTTGTCAGTCTGTCATATATTTCACGTCACCATTACAGCGCCTCACTGGTGTGGTCGGTATGGTCTTGGCCTGCCACCTCGATGACAGTGAGTTATATTCTCGGGCATTCCACTGAGGGGTTAGAGATGTGTATTACTGGTGATAGAAGTTCCCTCTCGACGTAAAGCCGTTGGTCCCGTTGCTGAATAACCGCTGGTTCCATGCAACGTAAAAATACCATACAAACAAACAAACGTCACCATTAGGTCCCTTTTTTTCAATCACCTCCAGATATTCGTCCGCAATCGTCCTCAGATGTTCTCTCCAAATCATCCGTTCAAATACGTTCTCTACTCCTTCACCTCCTTGCCCCTAATCCTCCTTTGAATATGTTTTGAATCATCCCCTTTCCTTGTTTTTATTCTCCTGAAGTTCATTATATTATGATCGTTTTATTATCAGGCCTTCTTAGTTTTTTTTTTTTTTTTTTTTTTTTTTTTTTTTTTTTTTTTTTTTTTTTTTTTTTTTTTTTTTTTTTTTGCACTCCTTCCCTTGAGTGTTCCTAGTAATTTTTTTCCTCTCCTTGTGGAAGACTTCTTGGTTTGTCCTGGAAGTTCATTCTCAGTTCTCATATATATATATATATATATATATATATATATATATATATTATATATAATATATATATATGTATCTACATATACTTTCAGAGTAATATAGTACAAGAGGTTGTCCATGATTATAATATAAACAAATAGCCTGCTTAAGATTATGGGCTCTAGAACACTGGAGATCAGAGAGGAAAGATATAGAAATAAAGAAACTTTTATACTAAATAAAATGGTCTAAAAAAAATTTCGTCTCACAGACCTTGGAACGAGAATCGTTAGCCCTGGATACTTGTTTAGGCCTCATTTGCATCTGCCTTCAATATTTATGCAAATCTAATCTTAATTAACTAGGACTGGGGTATTATGTTCTTCTCGTGGCCTACGCTTTCGACATACTACTTGTGACTACTGGGTGGTCGAGAATGCCGAAGGCTTTGGTGGTATTTTAAAACTTTTCGGTCATAATTGGTCTGATCTGGCTAGATGGTCGAGGATATCACACAATTTAATGAAATTTTCGCCCATGCTCATCCTTTATTGTGGGAGCTGCTGGGCTGGATCGACGAGAATTCCTGTTATTTCAAAGGTAGATCCGACCATTTGGAATCAAATATTGGTGTGGCCTGGTAACGACGTGGAAACATTTTCAATTTTTTTCTCTTCTTTTTACGTGCCCAGATTAAAAGGCTTTACAAACATATGATTGAAATTAAAATCATAATTTTTTAGCCTGCCCAAATGAATTTCCGTTACCTATGCATCACACGGGGAATAGGTTTAAGCAGGTGGAAGTGTTTGCGCTATTTTGTAGTCATAGGTTTTAATTGAAGCAATTACTGGCATATTAAGTCCGTAAATATGCTATGCATTTTGGTTACTTTTTTTTTTTTTTTAGTGAACTCACTTTTAATTTTTTTTCTCAGTTCCATATCCGATCGTGTATCGTATTGGTTGAATCATATATGTTTTCATTAATGACATATGAAAGTTTTGGTACTTTTAATGTCAGTCTTTTAGACAATGACATACATTTGATGCAGACGCAGTTTTCTTGTCCTGGGTGCGTGTGTTTACACTGTACTATTGCGTGCACAAACATAGTGAATTCACAGACTGAACTCTCTAATGGATGGAGAGAGAGAGAGAGAGAAGAGATAATGGTGGGTCATTCTTCCCTTCGGAAGTTTTATTTTAATGAAGGTTTTAATTAAAGTTGGTATTTCAGGGTTCATGCCTCTGTGCCCTCTCTCGCCCGGAGAAGAATTCGGCCCCATTGAGAGAAAAGGAGAAGGAAGGGGGCGCGGGGGGAGAGGGGGGCGGTTCATTTTCGATGATTGAACTTGCCTTCATTTTTTGTTCTCTGTTTCTGAGGCAAGTTGAAGAGTGGTTTTTCTTTCTTCTTCTCTTTCCTTGTAATTTTCTCCCTTTTTTTTTTTAACGAGATTCACGTGACACCATAAAAGAGGAGTTCACAGCCTAGAGTCAGCAATGAGGATTTCCAGAGGGCTTTCCATGAAGTTACTCCACTTCCCTGGAAAAAAATACTCTTATTTGATTTTTTTTTTTTTTTGTTTGAAAGGCCAATGTGACGATGACCTAATTCCTTTACAACGAGATAAGAGGCAAATGAAAGAAGAGGGAGGCGTAACCACGAAGAAACCGATAGAAATTTCCGTCTCGTAATGTAAGGAAGGATATGGAATCTGGAAAAACAGGTTCTAGAATGGCCATTCCATTCCAATGCTCATTAGACGATAAATGTCCGCAGCCGATGTCATTGAAGCTTTTATCTCGCCTCTGATTGGCCGATACACGAATGAGCCTCCACCATTCACGAGTAGCTTCAGTGATATCGGTTGCGGATATTTACCGTCAGCTCGTGAATAAAAGCAGACTGTTGGTTGATGAAAACTCTTATGATCATCACTCCACAAATGATTAAGAAATGTTTATAATATTTCTTGGTTTTAGTGATGGAATCTGTTGCAGGAAGGACGCGATCTTTTGCTGTAGATTCAGGAAAATAAGTCAGTATAGTGGATGGGGTTTTCCACCTACGTTGTACGTTATTATGGATTTTAAAATGGTGCTTTCATTGTTTGTTTTAATCCATGTTCAAAATTGTGAATAGCATTCTAAGGAAATACGATAGAAAAGGACATATCGCTTACATGTCGTATACGGGGTTATAAAGTTAAGCTTTCTTTATTAATTTTATTTGCTTTTATCAGCTGCGTCGGCCTTGCTCAGAATCCGTTGAATAGTTACAAATAAATAGAAAAACTAAGCAAAGATAATGAAGGAAGGACTGGAAGTAATTAAATAGAAAGTTAAGGAAATTTTCCCTTCATGTATCTTCAAGCCGTGGGAATCACTCCCTAGAGTCTGTGGCACAGACTAAGAAGGTTCGAGACCTTTGCTTATACAGTCACCACCAGGCGAAACGGCACCTAACTGCGCCACCTCAGAGATAACCCAGCCGCTACGAATGAAGTCACAGATGCTCCAATCCATTAAGCAAAACACAGCTGAAAAGACGCGTAGTCGATGGTCCCCAACGACCCAAAAATAATCAAGAAGAAACGTCCCGTCAGAGGCATTTCGCGGAAGAAGACGAAGAAAAAGGGGGGTGGGGCGGGGGGCGGGGGCCGCAGTGAGCACCTCTTTGTATGCCGTCTGGGCAGCCGAGCCGGAATAACTCCTAACTATCTCGTGTAGGCA
>NC_087203.1:106524208-106536708 GCF_015104395.2 Macrobrachium nipponense
TTTGATTTTTATTTATATATATAATTATTAATATAATTTAATAATATATAATATAATATATGTATCTATATATATAGCTATATATATATATGTTTAAGTCAGCATTGTTTAATCAGTAATTTAGGCATTCATATTTTGTATCATTATGTAAGACAACCATTCTTGTGAAAAAGCCTTGTTATGAAATCGAGTAATATTCGAAGGTTGATATTTACTTACCTGCGAGCGTAAGGGGTAATCTTATGTAAACCGGTACACGATCGTTTTCTAGTAAATTATGGACGTTCAAAGAAAGAAATTGGACTCTTGTCCAGATCTGCATCAGCCACATAGTCTAATCAGTTCCTCCTTGGCCCATACCCCCTTCCTCGAAACAAATAATAATAATAATAATAATAATAATAATAATAATAATAATAATAAATCAATCAATAACGTTTACAATATTTTATGGATATATAGACAACAACATAAATGAACAGTCATAAATGAAAACTTAATAATTAAAAGAGGGACAATTATTACAGACTGATGTATCTTTTGTGTATTTGGTAATAGTTGGCGTTAACATCCGTCAGTGAAGTTTGCATGTTCACTTCTCGATAATTTTCCTCTCTCTCTCTCTCTCTCTCTCTCTCTCTCTCTCTCTCTCTCTCTCTCTCTCTCTCTCTCTCAACATCTAACCAGTAGTATAATTTCTAGTTGTGCTCCCAACAATTGCTAGCCTTGGTCATGCAGTTTTAACGCTGAGTTTGGCATTGGTTTATTTATTTATTTTTCCCGTTTCATACGAGAATCATTGTTGCGCGATGTTGTCATGGCAACGGGAAACATTTAAACGTTTGGAACGCAGATGAATCTAATCAGATTTATGTGACCTGGGATCATTATCAATATCTCCCTTCTCTCATCTCGACATTGCCTGATATTGATTCTCTCTCTCTCTCCTCTCTCTCTCTCTCTCTCTCTCTCTCTCTGAGGTTTAAGACCGAGTCTTTGTTCTTTGTGAAATTGAGGTCTTGTCAGGAATTCGATTTGTGTAGATAGTTATGATAATGATACCGATGATAACTATAAGAAGCTGTGTAGCTAGATTGAAATGAATTCGGCTCATAATTGGATGCTGTGTTTTAATGATTTGCCGGGAATTATGACATACGATTGCTAAATTAATTAACCTATCGTCTTCCATTCATCCCACATAACCAAAGAATCTCAGAATATTTTCTCCTTTAACATATTACCTTTTCTACATGTCTGCATTTCTCACCATTTTAATCCTTATTATGCCACATATACAAATTCATACAATTTAGGGAAACGTCAACTTCGAAACATGAGAATTCCCAAGAGTTGGGGCATTTTATGTTTGTGAAAATATAAAATACCTCGAAAATTGATTTTGTTTTTACTGACAGCTGCAAATCCAGCCTGGGTGTGGCATGTGCAGGAGTCTTTCGAACTTCTACTCAGTAATGGGAGATCGTCTGATCATATATTTTGCCTTGGTGGGTGATATGCGACTCTAACAGCAATGAAGGAAATCGTGTAGCTCCCCATAAAAAAAAAAAAAAAAAAAAATAAAAAAAACTTTGTCAGAGGGTTTTATATTACTACTGAACAATTCAGAACGACACAGTTTAACCCTAAAGATATTAGAGTTGTTTTTATCTGAGTGAGACCAGGGATCGGAGATATGAAATTTTTCTGGACTTCTGTTCATGTTATTGTGGCTACAATGGGAAGATATAGGCTTCAGAGCATCGCCTTGATAAATCTCTCTCTCTCTCTCTCTCTCTCTCTCTCTCTCTCTCTCTCTCTCTCTCTCTCTCTCTCTCTCTCTCTCTCTCTCTCTCTCTCTCTCTCTCTCTCTCTCTCTCTCTCTCTGCATCAGTTAGTGTTTGTAGATAGGAAAGAAAACGCTAATTCTTCCTATCTTCGGCGTTTTGAGACCACAAGGAAAAATACGAGGAAAAATAAAACACGAGAATAACACAGAGAGATGAGAATATTCCCGCCACATGAGATAGCAGGCCGCAAAGCGGTCCTATCTCTGCTGGAATACCCAAGACCGAATTTTTTTATTTTTTGTGTTGCAAGACCGAAACTTCTGAAGTTTGGAGGACGATCGTATCGTAGCGGTAACTGTTATCTTCGTTACTGAAGTTTCTTTTATAGTTATTCACTTGGAAGGCTGTTGTTCAAATCGGAAAGTGATTAAAGATGATCATTTTTCTTTGAGAAATGAACTTTTCTTCTCTCGCTACCTGTCTTCTGTGTCCTCGGGAACTTCAATAACTGCATCGGAAGAGTCCTTTCTCATGCGATGCAGTTATTGATATCGTATATTTCTCCCGATTGGAAGAGTATTTAATGAAAATTTAATCTCCCTGTCCCGTTATTTGGAATTCGTTAAAGTAGGCCAATTCTCTTTGGATAGAAAGGCAGGGCAGTGGTGACGGAAATTGGAATCGAAATTCTCCAAACGTTGTTTATCTGTTGCAAATATGTGGCAAAATTAAAAGCTTTGTGAATCCTCATTCAATTTTTCGAATGCCACGTGATTGTTTCGGTAATTGCTTTCGCCATTGTAACGTCACCAAGCAGAATTGCCTCTCTCTCTCTCTCTCTCTCTCTCTCTCTCTCTCTCTCCGTGTGTGTGTGTGTTGCGCAAACAAAACAGTTAACTTTTCACTGGGTCTGTTTTCCGTACCGTTTCATTCCCATTTCGCGTGTTATGTATGGCGCCTGGCTCAGAAAAATACACGTTTTTACTTTCCTTTGTAAAAATTAAAATTTGACCTCTGACATACTGCAACAAAGGCACTCGTGAATAAAATGGTGTTAAACTAATCCTTACAGCCATGGATTTTGCTTGCTCCGTTGAGGACTATTCATGAGTGTGTAATATATATATATATATACTATATATATTACTATATATATATATTATATATATCTATATATATATATATATATATATATATCAGCAATCTCTGTATCATCCTGTTTCGATAGCATTCAAGATTTAACGCCGGTTATGATTCTGTCGTTAACTCTTGTTTCAAACCTTTTCAACGAAATTAGACTGTCATGCTTTGGAACACACTTTAAATTTAATTATATCTTCTAGTGCAGTGAACAACGTAAAAATATTCAAGGTGCTATCGTTTCTAGCGAAGAATTATTCGACTGATTTACGATATAGTCATTAATAAAATGAGGTGTGATAAAACGTCCTGGAATATAGTATTTTCATATAAACGGGATTCTGTTGACAAAACTGAACAACAATTTTTGAGCGCAGAAAAATACATACAGAAAATTAGATAAGACTTGCACATACAATAATTAGATGTTATTTCACGAACCGATTGTTAGAATAGAAAAGAACAAAAAAAGGGAGTGGGGATTATAGCAACTTCAACAAAACAGTTTTAAAACTACGAAAGGGATCATGTTTTGTGTGACCTCGCCGAATTTCAGTATTTGTAATGGAGTGATGGAAAAGCACAAAACAAATTTGTCTCGAAGCCAGCTGTTATCTGTTGTTGGAATCTTTATGAGATACCCTAGAGAGCAGACACAGCTGCATGTAGCATTCTGTAAGAATGTCTGGTAGTATTATAACAACAAGATATAGTAGTATCGCATCTAGAAAACTATAAATAATAGCTTTGTACTCCTTAAAAAAATGTGTTTTCTCTATCACCGTTGGTCTTTACACACACACACACACACACACACACACACACACACACACACACACATACACACATACACACACACACACACACACACACACACATATATATATATATATATATATATAATATATATATTCATTTAATTTATTGTACACACTCACTCTCCCTCCCTCCCTCGCTCTCTATTTCTTTATCTTAAGATGGCCATTCTGTCAACTTATCCCGCCTTCTCTCTCCCTTTAATAATCCATTAATCTCTCTCTCTCTCTCTCTCTCTCTCTCTCTCTCTCTTCCTCCGTCCTCTCCTAGCATGTGACACCTGCAATATTGGCATTATTACCTTTTGATAAATCTACTGACATCGTTACGTTTCCCCTCCCTGTCTTCTCGCGGAGTGAGAACCGAATTTCGTTTTTCAAAGGGCGATGTACTAGTATGTAGGGGGCGCTTCGAGAGGGATTAGGACGGAGTGGTTTTGACTTTGGAGTGAGAGGTTTTCGAGTGGGATCGCGAGTGAATGATAGTCAGGAAGAGAGGGGGGGGCGGGGATTCGGGCACAGGGACAGATGGCCTATACCTGGTAGGTGGGTAGGTAGTTCGTGGAGCTGGTTCTCGCAGTTGTTGTCGTCTCGATGGTCGATCATTTTTCTTCTGGGGGTTCACCCTTGTGTTGGGTAGCCCTTCAAAAACTTATTGGTGAACTTCAAAGAAATGATGTAGTGGGTGGACAGTGGGGCAAGGCAAGTTTCAGCATATCCAAAAATGGGTCCGGATTGCGTTCTCTGCGTCATTTCCAGTTTGAATTACGAAGATATTCAGGTAGACTTGGCTGCCCCAAATTACCATCAGTATCTGCCGGAGGTATGTGCCTAAATGACTACGTAAAAAAAAAAAAAAAAAAAAAAAAAAGAAAAAAAAAAGAAACCTATTTGGGTTGCCTAAGCATTGCTGGATGATGTAGAGAACTGATGTAACTACAGGACTCAGAAGATTCTCATGGAGCCGACTGGGAGAAGTGATTTTGGCTCTTGAAGCTCCGTTTACTGGTTTTGGATTAAAGCAGAAATAAAATTCATCGTTAGGAAGTGATTCTCTCTCTCTCTCTCTCTCTCTCTCTCTCTCTCTAATATCGTTTTGTCTTGTTTCATAGCTATATGTGTTCAGTGCACACAGTATATTGAAATATGTTCGTAATGTAATATGTGCATAATATATATACATATATATATATATATATATATATATATATATATATATATAATATATATATATATATATATATGTGTGTGTGTGTGTGTGTGTGTGTGTGTGTGAGTGTGTATTGTTGTGTGTGTGTGTCCGTGTGCAAGCAAGGGCGTGCGTGTGTGTGTATGTTCGAGTAAGTTCACGTTTAGCTACAAATATCTGAAGGTGTCTTGGATAATTTTTGTTTCGAAACTTTGGAGTCTACTATTGCTACCGAGCACGATAATTTGCATTAAAAGACCTCAAGATATTTTCCTTCAGAATTCTAGCAAAAAGTAGTAACTAAACCGCGCTGTAAAAAATTACGAAAAAAAAAAAACATGAGAAACAAGAGCTTAGGAAGAAGCAGAAATCGAAATGAAATATAGAAAAATATATGACGAAATCTTGAGACGAAATTTCCATGCACCGGGAAGTTTCTCCTCAGATAAAAGTTGCGGCCAAATCGCCAAACTGTCACCCGAAGCGAAAAGGCAAAAGGATTCCCCCCAAAACAAAAACAAGAAAGAAAGAAAATATCAGTGTCTCCCATTGCTTATGGGAACCGTCTCAACTCCCCCGAAGAGTTTGTCCCCTTTTCTTCCTGGGAGATCGTTAAGGGCGGAAATCCTATGTTTCATAAAGCAGCTGACGACCCCGTAACCGTCGGCCTTTTCATCCTTGGAGAGCAAGGCTGCTGACTCGGAAAGTGGTTTAATTGTCTAAAAATGCTGTTTCTTTGTTTGCTCCCGTCGTTTGCCGTTTAGATCTCAAGAGATTTTTCTCCGAAATTAATATCCAGGTATGAGGCGCCGTTTTTACCGTGTCCGTTCAACGTGAACTGAGGTTGTGTGGGCATCCCTGTTTGTTTGTCTTTTATAAATATCTTCCAATCTTTGTGCCTCCACAAGATCTTTGAAAAAAAAAAAAATCATTGGATTTTAGTCAAATTCCAGATTTCTGCTTGGGTCCGGATCCAGGATACATTTTGGTTTTGGTGACGGGATGGCTGGAAGATTTATTCAGAGATTTGAATGACATTTTGTTTGGGGGTTTTTGCTCTATGGTGTGCGGAGGAATTGATTAGATTTTGAGATGGATCTGATGCCAGATGCAGGTCGATTTTACATATATATGTGTGTGTCTGTGTGTCTGTCTCCTCTACAGGAAGTAAAGCTATAAACATATTTCTCATTAACGGAAAAGTATTGTGAATTTTGTCAAGGAAGAAATTGTGCATCAGATGTACTTTAGGAAACAGTTGTTAGTCAAGTTTAATAGTAAAGACATACTGAAAGTTAACTTAATTGGACTTAGAGAAATCTTATGATAGAAATTATAATGAGATGAGATGTTGAGTATGCCGAGGAAGTATGGTGCAGATGACATCCTATTACGAGTAATTATAAGAAGTCCTGTGCCGAAGTGAAGATTCAGCCAATTATCTACAAGGGTTAGAAACGCGTTTGATACAAAGGTAGGTCTCACACAAAGGTGTGCAATCTGGGTGAAGTGAAGATGAACTGACGAAAGATGTTGGCGTGTGGTTGTGAAACAAAATAAGTTAGCCGTTAAAAGGGATTAATATTTCTCTTCTGGTGACACTGTTGATTAATAATGCCGGCATTGCAGAGACGTGAGATTGATTTTTTACATATAGTCACGATCATCACAAGCTTCATTCTACATCCAGTCGGTAACAGCGATATGTTTTGGAGACTTCTTGACCTAATTATACTTTTGGAAGCTGACTGCCTTGCTTATTTGAGTCTCTCTCTCTCTCTCTCTCTCTCTCTCTCTCTCTCTCTCTCTCTCTCTCTCTCTCTCTCCTGATGACGGAGAGGCAATGGAAACGACAGATAAGAAATTGAGCGGAACTTCAAAAGTAAACGATTGATGGAAGCCTAAACACCAGAAAATGATTAGAATCGCTAGATACCGAATCAGAAAGGGAATATCAAACAGTGTCGGGAGAGGAAAGTGAAGTCATTGAACTGTGTAATGCGAAGGTTAGGGATTTCTTCGGAGTAAATGAGAATTCTTCGATTTTATAGCTTCCATGTTGTGCTTTGTTTAACCTGTTTCTCTTTTCCTTTAGGTATTTGTTTATTATTATGCTGAGAGCGCCTCTTTGTCATCTTTATTCATTTTTTTTTCTAATAACGTTTCTCTCCATCCGTTACTGCATCCAGTCTGTATCAAGCTGAATTTTACTTTATCATCCTTCAAGTATTCTCTTCTGTAGTGTTCTAAACATCTCCCTCTCTTCCCTCCGGTGTCAATTCTCTGCCCATAATGAGGACCCTCCACATCTTCAGTCTGCGGGAGCTTCGAGCGAGGGGAGCCCGCCGTTAGGCGAGGTCCCCAGGCAGCCACAGCCGCCTACTCGAGCCTGTAGGGGCCCCTCGGCCTCCTCACCCGTTTACGCAGCGCGCCTAAATTGGCGGCTTTCATGTACGCCGCCGTGGAAAATCGACTTTGGCTTTCGTTAACCACGACTAACAAGGAAAGGGAAGCGTCTCCGAAGGCTCTCCTGCCTCCGAGGCTGGAGTTTAAGGAAGTGTGCACCATCGAGAACAGCCTGCTGCTGCTCTCGTTGCACAGCATCCTATATTGAAGATCATGTTCTCTTCTTTAAAAGTAAGCATCCATTGCTGCTATCACTCGTGATCATGGTGATGATGATAACACAGACAGGAGGAGAAGAAATACAGTAGAGGATTATGGGTATTTTTGTAAGTAAAAGATATCCGTATACATAGGAAAAGGAAGTTGCAACATGTTCATAGGCAGTTGTAAGATCCTCTGTCTGCCACAGATCGTAATTTGCCATCATACGCGAGGACATCATTAAGCTAGCCTTCGCCAGATGAACGATGATGAACAGAAGACTTAGAACGCTTGAGAAGTCAAGGCAGTGAGCACAATTAGTTGGCCTGCTGTTCTCGTAAACATGTTTGTGTGGATACATAAACTTTTTCTTTTAGTCATTGGCTTTTTCCTTTTAGGATTCGTCCATTTCCAATCTTGGCTTGGTGTTAAAACAAGGTGGTTGCCAGCCTCTTTGCAGTTTTACTTTTCCTCGACCCACGAAGAAATGTTTTATGTATATATATATATAATATATATATATATATATATATATATATATAAGGGGCTCAAAATTAGCTTTCTTTCTTCATGAACATGTCTGTGTTTTGTATTGTCATGGCTCTGACGATATCCTCATGGATATTATCCTAAGTTGTTACCTATGCAAATGGCGATTTTATCCTACGTTGCGCAAAATACTCTGATCGAATCAGATGCCTGCAATGCATTATAGTCGCTACTAATTATGGGTATATATATACTCGTATATGTGATATATATATATATATATATATATATATATATATATATATATTTATATATATATATATATATATATATATATATATATATATACAGATTTTTTTTTTTGCGTAAGTCAGAACTGCACGTTGAAAAAATCATTCCCTCATTTAATATCATGACCTTTGTCATTGCACAGTCTGATGAAAGGAATGCAAAAATAGCGCTTCCTTTTTAGTAGAGGAGCGCCTCGGGCGATTCATGCCTGCCTTCCTGTTTCCTGAAAAAAGAAAATATTTTAAAAGAAAATATTTTTGAAAATGCTTCGTCCCTTTTTTTGAATCGTGTCCAGGGGATTGTTTTACGCACCAGATAACTTTACAACACAGTTCCTTCTCCCGTATTCTCTTCCGTGGTTCCTCTTGCGCTTATTTTTGCATATTTTTCTCTGTTGCATTGAATTGCTTTAACAATTAAGTGTGATATATATATATATATATATATATATATATATATATATATATATATATATATATTATATATATATTGTATGTAGTATATATATATGTATACATATATGTTATAGCATGGAAATATATATATATATAGGAAAGGGATAAGCCACGAAGGAAAATGAAACACTGGAGTAGCTGCAAGATCTTTCGACCCACGTCTTTGCTGACGTGAGTTGAAAGATCTTGTAGCTACTCCAGTGTTTCACATTCCTTCGTGGCTTATACCTTTATTTTATGCATTTATCACGTTCCAAACTTTTGTGATTTAGTTACACATACATACTATCACACACATATATATATATATATATATATATATATATATATATATATATATATATATATATATATATATATTTTTGGCACGTGGAGACATTCCAGAGTTTTAAAATATTAATACTAGATTAAACTGGAAGTAACTTATCGAGTCACTGCAGAAACAGATAGTTTGGATCCGGTTCTAATCCATCAGAGGCCTTCCATATTGTTTGTTACGTGTTTGCTGTAGATGCACAAACAACTAACAGACGAACAAAGAAATAAGGAGACAACAGACTCGGCTGTAAACTTGACCCCCGCCCAGATGAGATTCTGGAGTATTTGTTAGATTCGGCATATTTCGCTTTTATTTACTTATTTATTTTATTTCTTTATTTTTTTGCACGTGGCTATCATTATTGTTTTCCTCTCTCTCTCTCTCTCTCTCTCTCTCTCTCTCTCTCTCTCTCTCTCTCTCTCTCTCTCTCTCTCTCTCTCTCTCTCTCTCTCCACTTACTTCTTCTTCTATTTATTGGGATTGTTATCTTTTAAATTTCGCGTCCACATTTAACGAAACTTTCCAAAATAGAGGAATGATTTTGATTCAGGTATTTCGCTGACTATATAATAATTAATTTGTTCAACTTACCGATCAGCCAACAGTACTTGTATAAAACGTTGTCGGCAATGTATAACCTTTTAAAAAACCGTCATTGGACATAAGCATGATCAATTTATGTACTTGTAATTAATCACGCATATATCATGTATAATGCACATTATAGGGCGTAATTGGATATACTAGCGATTAATGGCAGTCTTTTCAAAGAAAGTTTATGTAGTAAATCCGTTCATTGTGCTGTGTCCTTCATTCTTGGCCCTGATGCGACAACGGATTATATTCATTCACAGTCCTTTCTTAATGGCAATTTTCTTTTTCTATTTTTTGGTAATGATTGTTTCTCTCTCTCTCTCAGTGTGGAAGAGTTTAAAAGAAAGCTAGACAAAATCCTTAGGAAACTGTGAATGCACAGTAAAACCTACTCTTACAGATAAGTGAGCACACGATGTCTTCTCGGATGGACTAAGAAGTCTTTGAGACATCATAATCCTTGTAACTCCTTGTAACTCCCATTTAGGAAGATGTCTAGTCAATCGTTATTTCTTTCATTTCGGTGTCTTAAAATCATTAGCAATTCTGCCAAACCTTTAGTCGAAAATATTTGTTCAACAATAGCTAGCAGATCTTATTTTTATAGGAGGTTAGAAGATATCCGTTCAACCAATTTTTATTTTACTTAGAAAATATTCGTTATCTTTTCCTCTATTTATATTAATTCTTTGTTGACATTGATTTCCAGAAATGAATTAAAAGGCATTTCAAAATCGGTAACTTCTTTCTCTCAGTTTTTAAAATAAAATGCAGCTTTAACTAAACAGAGGAAAATGAGATTCGAGTCATCTGGAAAATTAAGTTTACTTTTACAGCTCCGATAAAAAAAAAATGACGAAATAATTATTAATAGAGTTCGATTGATCGCACTTTCCATCAAATTGATTCCTTCAATAGAAGGAATAAATTAGTAAACAAGAGACGATTCAAGTTTTACTTAATCATTCACGTCAAGATAAAACAAAAAGAAATATGTATAAATATATAATATACATACATATATATATATATATATATATATATATATATATATATATATATATATATATATATATATATATATACACACACATTAAGCTGCAAATGTCCTTTAATATCTAATTCGCTCTACCTCAGAGTTAATATATTTTCATATAATCATGTTAACCGAAGGGGAATTTTTTTAGTTGATAATAATTTCGTCGGCTCACAGGCACGAACCTCGGAACCAAGAAATCAGGATGTACAGTGAAGCTCTCAACCACACAGCTTTCACGAGAATATATTAATTCCGAGGTAGAGCAAATTACATATCAAAGGACATTTGTAGCTTAATGCGTACATATTATGAATCACGGTGATATGATAAGACTCATATATATATATATATATATATATATATATATATATATATATATATATATATATATATATATATGTATATGTATGTGTTATATATATATATATATATATATTTTTTTTTTTTTTTTTTTTTTTTTTTGTTTTTTTTTTTTTTTTTTAAGACCACCTGAGATGTACTTCCTCCTACACGACTTCTATTGTTCGAGTTACTAGTAATCTTAGAAAGTTATATATATATATATATATATATATATATATATATATATATATATATATATATATCTATATCATTACATGCACTCATCTGTATATAAAACAAAGCAGAATTAAAATAGGAAAAATATAAATATATATATATATAAGTTTTTGTTTTTTTCCTTTCAGCTTACGACTGTCTGGAGTACATGATCGAAGGGACGAGTATGGTGAAGCTTCGGGCAAATAGTCGGCAGTATCACCGCTACTTCCGCTTGTTAGAGGATTTATCGGCCATCAGGTGGACGCCGACCTCCAAAAAGTCCAGCAAGGCTCAGCGTAAGTGTTTGACCAGAAGAGAAAATTGTTTTATTGATTCGTTGAAAGTTGGAATTGTTTTGTTTTTTTGTTTTTTTCTGTTTTATTTTGTCGGTTATGTATGTATATATATTTATATATATATATATATATATATATATATATAATATATATTATATATATGTGTGTGTGTGTGTTGATGTGTGTGTGTGTGTGTTGTTTTACAGTCAATTCTAAATCCAGACAATTTGAAAAGTGACTGATTTTTTCAGGCAGTTTGTGAATTGCCTGGCTCACCCAGTCAATTTATAAATCAGCTAAAAATCGCAGACAATTTACAAAGTGACTAAAAATTTTAATAGATTTTCTTGGCATATTGACTGAAATTATCTTGCTATGGGTCTCACAAATCCCCAACCCCGCCCGGCCGAGGAACGAACCCAGGTCCTTTGTTTGTGTGTGTGTGTGTGTGTGTGTGTGTGTGTGTGTGTTTAACTAGCTGTTACCCTCTCAGTATGAGCTCAGAGCTCATTATTTCCTTAAGATATTGATTCATATGAAGTAATGAACTGACAGAAAAAAATCCGTGTTCGTTGAGTAAAATTTTATTTTTCTAAAACCTATGTAACGATATCAAAATTAAAAATAAAATATAAAATGTGACATTTTAAATATTATATCCATTTTTATTCTTACAATTCAAGCCAGAGTGGCACCGACTATTGCACTTGTAACCTTCTTTGTAACATTTACAGCGATTTGTTTGACAAACCTAGATGATTGCTGTAATGCCTGACGTAGTCCTACCTCCTTGTCTGCACACTTCACCAATACTATACAGTTGCTGGCTGCAAATATCAAATTGTCTCCTACTGTAGCGCCCCTTGAATATTCCATCTCTCACGCCTATCCAATACGTCATTTTCGTTACGATCT
>NC_087203.1:106539208-106614208 GCF_015104395.2 Macrobrachium nipponense
AACCATAGCAACAGGGATAAGGATTGGCAGTAAACAGTAGGCAACGAATAAGGGGCATCCTGATATTAAAGCTATAGCAGGCATCTGTGCAACGGGGCTAAGATTTTTCCGTTTTCCATGTCTTCCTCGTGTGTGTGTGTATGTGTGAGTCTGTATGTATGTCTTCTGTGATTGGAAGATATTTCCCTCCGCCAACAAATAATAACGGAAATTACAAGTTCAGCCATTTCAAAAAATTTAACATTTACCTCAAGGAAAATTACTGAAAGGATGAGGTAAGAAAAGTCGATATTATTATTATTATTATTATTATTATTATTATTATTATTATTATTATTATTATTATTCTTACTCAGAAGATGAAACCTTTTCATAAGGAACAAGCCCACTAAAGGGGCCACTGACTTGAATCAAGCTTCCGAAGATTATGGTGTTCATTAGGAAGAGGTAAGACAAGGTAAAGAGAAATACTGAAAGAAGAGATTTTTTTTTTCATTGCAAAATTATGCCCCTGCTTAGTTGTTTATAGTTTTAACTTGTATTGGTCTTCCCAGTAAATCGTAATCCTTATCATTACGCTTTCTTTTATTTACCAGTGTTATCCAAATAATCCTTCCTTTCTTTTTCTTCTTTGGTCAGTTCCTCCCTTTCAGTTATTTTCTGTTATGGCCATTTTTCCTCTATTACAGCCTTGTCGCCTTTTTAATCATTCTCTTTTTCCGTCTATAGCTCCCTTTTATCCACTTATTCTTCATTTACATCGTTGTCGTTTTTCGCTTTTCTTCGTTCTTTTTCGTATCCTTTCTTTGATTTTTTTTTCTCTCTATGCTTCCTTCCCTTGCTTTCCATTATTACATGCCTCTGTCCTCTTTCAGTTTCCATTCCATTTCATTTCCCCCCACCCCACCCGCCCCACCCTTCTCCTTCCATTTCGTTCGTATTCCATTCTCTTCTTTTTCGTTTTATTTTCATTCATATTTTCCTCTCTCTTTTTCATCTCTTGATCATTATCCTATTAATTTTTTCCCCATTTTACGCGGTCGTTATCATTGTCTTTACTTTTTCCCCTTGCTTTCCCTTTCATTCCTTTGTGATTGTTTTTATCTGTTTTCATCCCCTCCTCATTTACTAACCCTTTTTCCATCTCCTCATTTACTAACCCTTTATTCATCTCCTAATTTACTATCCCTTTATTCATGCCTTCAGTCTCCCTTTTCTACTTTTCATTATTCCCTTCTCGTTTTCTTGGTCAATTTCTCGCCGTTATTTTTCCTTTTATTTTATTTTTTTTATTTTTTTTTCCACTAATCGACCTTGTCCTTTCCACTCGACGGCGCTGACCCCCAGAGCCTCGTGTATCCATCAAGCCGGATTTTTTTTCACCCCAATAAGATTTCCTGGCGTCATCCGAAAGTCTTGTGTTTTACTATAATGGAATTTCCTGTCTCCATTCTTCTGCTGTCACCTTATCGTGTTTCTCTTTCGTCTTCTCTCCTTTTTTTCTTCCTTGTCTCGAGATGAATGACTCCATTTCCCGCGTCCTCGGCCTTTTGCATTTTTCTTCGTGGCCTTGTGCAGGTCTTGTCTCGAGCCTTTTTTTACCTTCATTTCTCTCTCTCTCTCTCTCTCTCTCTCTCTCTCTCTCTCTCTCTTCGAAAATATCTCAATCGGGGGTTAATGGATTTCGATGAAATTTTGTGGAAACGTGGCGCCCATTGACAAGGGAAGAGTCGATTTCTTACAAAAGTGGCCCCGGAAGCGGATCCAGGATTTTTTTTTCCTTTTTTGGGGGTTGGGGTTGGTTGGATGGAGGGGGGTGGGGCTACATTTCTTTTTAAAAGGTGCTATGAGTCGTTGGCGGTAGTACGCGCTCTCTTGAGTTATGACATGTTCTCTTCTTATTCTACTTCTACTTCTTGTTCTCTGCGTTTTAGCTTTCTGTTTTTCAAAAGGTGCATTTGTCTCCTTCCAAGGTTAGCGTCCTCATTTAAGTTTTGATTTATCCATTTTTGTATGCAATAATGGATAAATCAAAACTTAAATCAGGACGCTTGCTTGATTTAAGTTTTGATTTAAATCAGGCAATAAGTTTTGATTTATCCATTATTGTATGCAATGATTTGTAAGTACAAGCAGGAGTGATCAGAGAGACCATATTTCCTCCAAAGTCAATCATAAAACATCCTGTCTTCGCGTCCAAATATATTTCCATCGCCAATTTCAATCAACTGTTCCTGGCCCATAGGCCACTCAATTAAATTTCGTTAGAATTCATAAAAAGCCTTTTTGATACTTTGTGGAATGACAGACATAGGTGAAGACTAATTGCCGCGTAAATTTGCTAAGATAATAATGAAAGATGTATTGCACTTCTTCCTAATGAACACCACATTTTTTGAAAACTTGAATTTCAAGTCAGTGGCCCCTGTGGGCTTGTTCTGTATGAAAAGTTTCATCTTCTAAATAATAACAATAATAGTATAGTATAGTATATTTGTGTCATTATTTGGTACAAATTCATAAAATTAGCAGAAAATTTGCCGAAGCAGTTTAATGCTTATATGGCGATATCATAAGGCAAGTTTAATGATTGTACATAAAAGATATGCAGACTTGGCAAGCTAAAACATAGACATAAAAATAAATGGGTCTAGCCCAGTTTGACATAAGATTGTAATATTAAGAAGCGTATTAAAATACAAAAGGAAGACAAGTCCAGCTTGCAACACACACACAAAAAACTTTTATACAAAAGCCAATAAAATAAGATACAGGTCCAGCTTGTGTTCCAAGCAAAATTCATATAGCAATAAAAAATACTTGGGTAACTAAAAAGAGGCTTAAAAGCGATAGTTCAGTACTACTTAAAATATCTACTGTTGAGTAAGTAACAGCTTTTTGTAATTTCTAAGAGAAACATAAAAGGAATCTTGTAGAAGTTTTTTGTCGAGTTCATTGTTAAGCCCAATCAGCAGATAGTGGAGGAATCTTCTTTCAACCTGAAAATTAGGGGCGCAACAAAAGGTCATAAAAGTATGGCAGCTCACCCATAAGTAGTTTCCTCAAGAACTTAAATAAGCTTAGTTTATAAAAGCTACTTACGTTTAGTATCTGTAAACGTGTATAAAGTGATAGACCAAAATAAAATAATAATAATAATGATATGACATAAAGTTTTAAAAATATTCCGTTGACGTCATGACATCTTTTGTAGTCCAGATATCAAACACACTCTCTCTCTCTCTCTCTCTCCCTCTCTCTCTCTCTCTCTCAAAAAGTAGTGTGTGTGATCTTTTATTAAATTTGCATATCACTGTTGCCGACGACGCTCCCTGTGTTTTCTTTGTTCCTTTTTTGGGTACCTTTCTGTTTGTGGATCTTGTATTCAGTGGACGCTCTTGCTTTTCTTGCTTATTTCTGTACTGTGATGCTTTTTGTATTTTGGTGTATACTTTGATAATCACATATATACAAAGTATATACTATACATATATGTATATGTATTTTATATAGGGATGTATATTTATATATGTATATATATATATATATATATATATATATATGTATATGTATATGAAATTCACCCCCTAAATAAACGATAAATATCAGAAAACTACCAACTCTAGCATATGGTGCGTGTGTGTGTGTGTGCACACACACACACACACGCACACACACACACACATATATATATATAAGGTGTGTATGTATATATACATATGTGTATGTGTCGTATTTAGAGCATATTCTCGTCACGCGTTTTCTGTTATTATATCGCACATTTAAGTACACTTGCGTGTTTTGCCGCTGTTTGTGCAGGCTTGCATATGTTTTCATGTATGCGTGCAATGAATACCTAATTAAGTCTTCAAAATTTAGGGTAAGAGTGAGTCATACCCACTGAAATACTGAGTGCTTAAATTGCCTTTAATATCATCCATTGGTTTTAAGTTTATTCTGGTGATTGTAAATAAAGTTGAAACCATGGAATTATTTTGTTCATTAATTTTCACTTCAATATAATCGGTTAAAAAATAGATTTGAATCTTTTTCGATATGGAGATGATGTAGATAACCATCAGTGGAAAGTCAGAAAGAGTTTGTGCTAGAAAGGAGTACTGAGTGAGATGCAAAGGAAGAGAGAGAGAGAGAGAGACGGTTAAGCTGACAATCGGGCAGACAGAGGAAAATGAGGAGAAAGAGAGAGAGAGTAAAAGTAAAAGCCAAAATGAACTTGCCTGTATACTTGTCATAGAGAAGTGAGGAAGAGGGATTTGGAGTGAGGAAGATGGGAAAGCAGGAGAGAGAGAGAGAGAGAGAGAGAGAGAGAGAGAGAGAGAGAGAGAGAGAGATGGGGAGGGGCGCAAGGTGTCCACATAAACAGAGTGAAGGAACACTTGTGATGGAGACAGAGTGGAAATAGGAAAGAGAGAGAGAGAGAAAGAGAAAGAAACTCACTCCCTCTGTGTTCGTTCTTTTGAAAGGTAATTCTTGGCAGCTCCAACTGATGCGAAATAACTCGCCATCAGTATGCGTCGGAGAACTGCTTTCCATCGAAGAGGAATAACGCAAATGGAATGCCTGAAGTTCCCGCGGGGAAAACAAAATGAAACCTTCGCGGCAAAGCCTTCTTTGGAGCACACGAGCTGACTGACGGACTCTTGTTTATAGAGTTTCTTCATCCCATAATAGAGTTTTCGTTTGCGTGTGTTTGTATGTGTGTGTGTGTGTTCGTATTCGTCTGCTGGTGAAATGAAAGTTGAAATGGGCTGTGGAAATTGCTAGCAAAACCTCTTGGGAATATTTTACAGACTTAGTCTATTCATCACAGTGCTTTGTTGAAGCCTGTCAGATGAGGGGCGCGCAGTGGAGATGGAAAGGGGTAAGCCAGTGTTGAAATATAGTGAAAAATGTTGTTCACACTGCTTACCTCGAAAGGAAAGAGAGAGAGAGAGAGAGAGAGAGAGAGAGAGAGAGAGAGAGAGAGAGAGAGAGAGAGAGAGAGAGAGAGAGAGTTTCTTGCGCGGTCTTGGTATACTGTATTGGCCGTTAAAAAAAATGTGTAAACATGAGCAGCAGGCCCCCAGATTGCTGTCTTTAGCATATGTAAAGTTTCTCCTTATTATTTCCATTATCAACATTATTTATTTCTGGCAGTGCGTTTTAATATTAACGAATCAATATTTCCAAGCATTAAAAGAGAGGAAATGTAGCAACGCAATAATTTCAATTAACATAATCGCTAACATAATCGCTGACGAAATTGAATATTGATAAGAACAGGAAGGAAAAAATATTGAGTTTTTCTGCAATGGATTTTCCCCAGTAAGTGACACTATTTAGGAACTGTTTACAGCACCGACGAATATGTAAAAGAATCCCAAGGTTTACAGCTTGGAGGAAATGTCAGGGTCAAGTCAGGCCAGTTGAAGGACATCCTCAATGCCCACATCATGCCCACTTTGAAATAAAAGGAATATGGATAAGGCGTATATTTTAACATATGCACAACGTATGCAGGTAAACTTAGTATGAACGTGATTATACAGTACAATACATACAGGGTATCCATAAAGTCCCAGTACCATTCTGAGCAATAAATACTTGTAATGGTACTGGAACTTTATGGACACCCTATATATCTACGCATATAGAATTCACAGGACACTTTTTACCAGATTCGTATGTAATTGTAATAACCATAGGGCCCTCTTAACTTTTCGAATTCTTCACACACACTTTGGATACGCTTGTTACTACAAAGCCTTAGAACCAATTGCAAGTATATGAAGTAATTCTGATGTCCGTAGCAGGATTCGAACCTGCATCTGGAGTATCAGAGCAAGGTCACGTTTCCGACCTGACCTGAGGGCATTGTGGTTGTTCAAATTACAAATATTTATGTATTCATCAAAATTATTCCACGGCTGCAGTTTCCACTGAATCTCCCCATCGTATCAGTGATAAATTGTGCTTCCAGATCTCAAACTAATTCCTTCCACTGAAGTTCTCTCAGTCGAGTTTCTTACGAGTGGCCCTGGCACCTCTATTTCTGAAATGACAAATGGAGACGGCATGACTACGAAGTCGAGTTTATTTCCTGTATTCTCAAATTCCGTCCGACAACTTTTTTTTTTCTTTCTTTCTTTTTTTAGTTGGCCCTTTCGACTTCCGGTATTTGGTGGGTGGGGGGCGGTGAGGAAGGGTGGGGGGGTTGTTTTTCATACCAAATGTTGTTCTTCCCCTTGTGCGCAAGTCAGTTCGACTCGCTTTATCCTCCTTTTCTTTTTGGAAAGATCATCCATGGGTGCTCGACGTCGTTGTTTATTGCATCCCCTGTCGTTGTCGATTATAATAATGACCTTTGTTTATTGGTTCTCCATTTTTTATCAAATTTTATCTAGTTTTCTTTTTGGATCGTTTTGTTCATTCTGATTTTGTGTCCGTGTTACTGGAGTGTGTTCATCCCACTCCTTGCAGGTGTAGAGTTTGTTCATTCCACTCCTCGCAGGTGTAGTTGTGTAGTTCTCTGTGTCAATATTTGTACGTTCCTCTTCCGGCGTTTGTTGGCTTTGATGCTGAAGTTTATTCATTCAGCTTTTGGCCTTTGTTTGAATGCCCAGTTGATTCCATCCCTCGTTCAGTCCTTGACTTTTTTTCCCCCTATTTTTATGTCCCCCTATTTTTATGGGGTGTGCAAGGTCGTAATATGAAATAGCTCTTGCTTCTTTGTATTTGTCATTGGCTTCCAATACCTGAATTCATCTTTGTATACGTTTTTCAAATCGTAGCACCAATATGTTAGCGTAACTTCGCCCTTCATGTTTTACATTCCACTTCCATTAAATCAATCGTCAGTCGTCTTGTTGTCGATGATCTGTGATGCGTTGTTTGATTTTGTGTTCATCAGTCTCGAATATTAATTTAATAACTTTCTAAATTCTGTAGTTTGGTTCTTCGACATTTCCCTCGAAACTTCGGTTCACTACAACTACAAGTTTCTGCGCTGCAAGTTTTGCCTCCTACCAACAGTTTGAGCTTAGACTTCTTAAAGGTATAACTTTATCATTTCTTAGATAGTAGAGCCTCAGATTTTTCATTCCGTATTCTTAAATTGTAAGACAGAAGGTTTCGCACAGACACCCGCACTTCTTTGCATTTTTTTTATTTACGGTATTTTTAGAAAGATCTCTCTGCAACTTCTAATCTGCATACTTGTTCTATTTTCAAATTGAAGTGCCTCAACATCTGAATATATACATATATTTATATATATAATATATATATATATATATATATATATATATATATATATGTATATATATATATATATATATATATATATATATATATATATATAATATTATATAATATATATATGTATTATATATTATATTTTATTATATATATATATATATATATATATATTATATATATATATATATATATATATATATTTTATTTATTATATATATATATATATATATATATATATATATTTATTATATATATATATAATTTATATATATATATATATATATATATATGTATATATATATATATATATATATATATATATATATGAGAAGGGAAAAAGGCCCCGTTTCGGCTCAACCTCAACACCCAACCCCCAATTCGGCTCATAGGCGATAAACCCCATAAGCTTGCCTTTATCTTAACCTCATGTACGTTGACCATTAACGACTCCACGGGAAAACCACCAAACATTTCGCTTAGTTCAGAAAAGAACCCCAAAATGGCTCATGAAGAACTCTTCGGATAGCAGAACCATGATTTCGCTCGACCCCTTGAAAATACCCAACCCCATTTTGGCTCAAGATATACTTTGCAGATAAAAAAAAACAAAAACCACCATTTCACATAAATATGAATGAATGAAAAAATTCTAAGTCCCATAACCTAACCTAACCTAACCCAACCCAACCCAACCCACTGAGTGAAAAAGTCCCTTAGCCTAACCTAACCCAACCCAACCTATTGGCTCAAGATATACTCTACGGATGTAAAACCCCTATTTCAAACAAATAAGAATATGAGGGGAAAAAATTCTAAGTCCCTTAACCTAACCTAATCTAACCTAACCCATGTGAAATACCCAACCCCATTTTGGCTCAAGATATATTCTTCGAATGAAAAACCGCCATTTCACATAAATATGAATATGAGGGAAAAAATTCTAAGGCCCTTAACCTAACCTAACCTAACCCACATGATCAGTTGTGCTTAAGTAAAGGGTCGTGTTAGACCGAAAGTTCTTGGCTTTTTCGCCTTTCCATTTTCCTCCGTGGTATCACCTTTATATATATATATATATATATATATATATATATATATATATATATATAATATATATATATATAAAAAGCAGGATGTCCTCTAACTTCTCTCATGCTACGCAATATACTTTATGGCTGAGATTGTCACTACAAAGTCTTAAGAGCCAGATGCAATATATGAAGTAATTCTGATGTCCGTAGCTTAATTATTTCGGTCATCATGAAAATCATATCTTGCTCAAAACCTGCGCTGTGTTATTTTAAGGGAGTGATGTGACTGACATTATCTCTACTGCCTATCTCTTGAGAATGCTGCCTCAAATCAAAAGAAAGACATGTTTTAATGACATAATATTTTTCCACAATACTTGAAATTGTCAGATAATGATTGGATTTACTCAATGCTTTGCTTTAATGGGCAAATAATTTTCCTTATTAATCTAAGCTCATTCTTCTATTATTCTTCATTTACACACTTTCCCCCCACATGCTTAGCATCAATCTAAGTCTTAACAACTCTAGTATTTTTGTGGTGCTCAGCCATTTCCAATATCATGAGGAGTCTAGGAGGTTATGATAGCCGAAGACTACATTCACACTTGAGCGCACCAGTAAACATTCGTATTCTCTCACAAATGGGCCGCGATTTGGAGAACATCGACCGTGAGTCAAGCTGAAAAACACTTCAGTTTCTAAATAGTGCTATTTTCGCTCTGCTCGCTGAACAATTAGGTAATGCTGACCCAATAACTTCCAAAAACCAACTCTCAAAATACACGAGGGTCTCTCTCTCTCTCTCTCTCTCTCTCTCTCTCTCTCTCTCTCTCTCTCTCTCTCTCTCTCTAACTTTTTAAATAGGTTTATTCTTCATATTGAAATACCTATGATTCAAGTAGGTAGAAATCTTCTGTGAATGCTAGCATTGAACATGAATTACTTCTTTACATATTTATCTGCATATTTACTTATCTACTATTTCATTGCTTACAAATTTTACTTGTTTGCTTCTTGATTTCATCCCTTACTTGCTCGATTGCTTACAATCTAATGGCCCCCTGGCCTATCTATATTTTTATGTGTGTTTGCATATTACTTATTTGCTCGCTTATGTATTCATTTATTCATTTGCATATTTGTATTTATTGGATTATTTATTGTTACATATGTAGCACACATTTAATCTAATTGTTGTTTATGAAATAATCACAAAACTGATTATCTTGAACATGATCGCTATCATTATGTTAAGAATGATACCAAAAGTAACATCTGACGTTTGGTTTTATGCAAAATTCATTTTCAAATAAATTTCCCTAACATCACAAACACCTTTACTCTCTGTTATGGTTTACCTGCCTCGTCTTATGGGTTGATTTTTTACCATTTCTGTTTCTTTTTATTTAATGCGTTTGTCTTCCTTATCAATATTTCAGTTGCCTATCAATTTATAAGTTTATTTCACCACAAAAACCTGGATAACACACAAACACATATTGGCGAATACCAGAGCTGAAATTAAGATTTCTTACATTCTTTTGAGAAATGGGAAAAGCAGAAGTACTATTGTTTGTGCATCTCAAAGACATTTGGTTCTATAATGAACATATAATGATTACTGAAGATTGACTTGCAGCGATAAAGACAGATAATCATAGTTTTTTTTTAAATATGGTATTTATTCAGAATTTCTTTGGGAGCAAATGAATGTTTTCAGGAAAGGTGAAGTTCGTTAGGAGGCAATGGCAATTTTACAGGCAGGTTAATATCATTATTACTATTATCATTACTCCTTGGAATTTGAAATATTTATCAAGATTCAGACATATGACATTTTACTAAGAACCCACACTTCATGAGAATCTACATTATTGCAGCTGACAACATTAATTTGATTTACGTTCAAGTAGTTAAGCTTGACCCTTTTGCACATGATGTTCTAAGACGCTTTAAACAGTTGTCCAGGTTATTGTACTTTTCTTCTCTTTAGTGAATTCTGTATCTGGTTCAATCTAAGGCAGCTGTTCCTGTTCTAAAGAGCTAAATCAATTGTACTGACCTTTTTAAGCATTAGAATTATGTTTTACTCTCGTAATCGCATTTTTAAGTTGTGAAACCGAGTGCTTGTAATAATATAGCATATTCAAAAAGGCCTTGAAATTAACACGAAAGATCTAGAACTCCGTTGTTTTAATTTCCTCTGGGTAATATATATATATATATATATATATATATATATATATATATATATATACATATATATAGATCTCGTGTTTAGCTTTTTATCTATTTCCATTAGTGCTTGCACTCTTATTCCTCCTTATAGCTTTAGTATTTCAAATAATTATAATTTCTATTAATTTGCCTTCTTTTTTTGAGTTTGTCTTCTTAACATAAAAGTATTCTTTTTATTTTTCCTCTTTACATTCGTTCGCCTTCATGTTCTCAGTACCTCTTCTTTGCTACCTGTTTTGTAATTTCACTCATCTCTGCCATTCTGTCCAGATTTGATTCTGCAATGACCCCTTCCTTTCTCGCTACAAACTTCTTGGAGCTCTCATCTTCTGATCTTTTGTATCTTGTCTCTTCCTCTTGTCCTTTGAAGTTCTTATAAAGTCCTTATCAGATATGTAGGGTTTACTGATAATATTAATATTAGGAAATGGTCGCTATAGCTTTAGAGTGCTTCAGAATCAGAGCGTATTGCAAAAATTGGATCCTCTGAAAAATGCTTTCCATTTTATAATTTTCTTTACTTTACTCCATTAGTCTACAGTGGTATTTTGACCTACGAGTTTAATTCCTTCCGTGGCCGAGCTCGCAGCTCAATTTGCTCACACATCAAATCAATTTTCCCCATTGAAAATACTTATAATGCCCTTATTCCGTTCCAACCCTCAAAATGCCACAGCATATTTTTATGTTTCATGTTATTATATAAGGAAAATACATTTCTAAATAACAAATATTGTATAAAAACATAATAGAAAGAGTATTTAAAGATATAATAAGGTTTCATACACTGTAAGGTAGTGTTCAAGTTACTATAATTCGTCTTACGATAATCCGATTTTAGGAGAGACCCAATTCCAATAGCCTAACTTTATCCCATCTTCTAGTTAAATAAGTTAAAAAAACAGCAAAAGAGAATGATGAAATTATTGTTTTAACGTTATAATCGTTGCGTAAAGGTGTTACAGCCATGAACAACCGAACGAGAAACTTTTTTTTTGCTAATTACAACCGAATTGGATAACAACAACATCCGTTTGGCTTGCATTTCAACCATCGTACGACAGTAAACAAATACCGTAGTTATGTTATAAATGACTTTTTTTATGTAGAATAGGACTGAGATATTTTTATGGAATAATTTTATTCGCTATAGGTATATCAGAGATCAACAAAGAAATATACGTTAAATTATAACCATGTAGCTGAAGCTGAGAAAACTGTTCAAGCTGCCAATGACTTTTATCGTCCATCGGCAACAAAAATAAAACTCCCGTAAACTTATGCCATCAAACACAACCGTAGGTAAAATTGAGAGAAAAATTTTTAAATCAAATCTACTAGGCTTGAAAGAACACATTTTATTACTGTTTTTTTCACGTCGATAAAAGATAAATAAAAGATAAATATCGTGAAAATAGCGATCGGAATCATGTAATTTTTTAACGTAATCTGTTAACGAAAAAAATAATTTAGTTCACAATCACAACTAGTCGTACTAAAGTCATATTTCGACTTAAAAACAAGTCGCTTAACGATAAATTCCCTTGTCTCATATAAGTCAGGTATCAAGATCTTCGGTTATGCTACCTAGAAGCAAGAAAATTCACTCAGAATTGAGTTAAGTATGGCGAAACAAACGTACAGAGATTAAGATTTAATGTTTTGCCAGTTGGAAAAGCTTCGACAAGGGGCAAACATGAACATTGTCCAAAATACATCGAAATAAACAGGCATCGGTCTAGTGCAGATATATTCGTCTAGAGTGGTCTGGCTCACGAAGTCTGATTCATTGTGTAGAGGTGTGCAAGAACAATTATAATAGTAAATAGATAAATAGCACTAGTTAAATAAATAATCAGGGCCACGCAAAAATATTTGGCTTCCCCAGTAGGCCATCAAAAACTGTCGTTAGTCAGCAACTGGAGGCTCAGATATCGTTTATTTCTTTATTTATTTATTTATTACCATCTATGTTAGTATTATTGCCATCTTAGAATTTTACTCTCAAGTCAGATCATGGTTTCGAAGAAGAAATGTCCACCAGACTAGGTAAGACAGACGAGTTTCTGGCTTATTTTCGAAGAATAAGACTTACTTGACATAGAGTACACGTACAAGATTGCTTGTGATTGTATAATTAGAATAATTCTTTACACAGGGTACACTGAATAGAGGTATCAGGACAACTGCCCCCGGGACAACTGCCCCCGGGACAACTGCCCCCAGGACAATTGCCCCCCGACAACTGCCCCCGGGAAAATTGCCCCCGTAAAACCACTGGATAATTGCCCCTGACAAATTTAAAAGATAATTGTAGCTATTTCTGGAATTTATTATGGACACTGGATCCTTCTTACTTTTTTTGTTTGTAAACATTTGATTGACCATACAGTTGGCGATAACTTTCGGAAATTAACTATAACTCGTACGACCGATTACCAAATTAGGGAATAACTACATAAATGGTAATAAATTTAGGAAATAGATACAACTATTTCTTAAATGACCAATTATGTAACTAGGAAGAATATCTTCATAAATAGTTACTAAAAAGTAATTACGTAAATGGCAATAAATTCCAAAGCATTTGTCCAGAGGGCAGTGGTTTTATGGGGGCAATTTTCCCGGGGGCAGTAGTCCTACGTGGGCAATTTTCCCTGGGGCAGTTGTCCTAGATCCCTGAATAGATTGTTTGTAGTTGTAATTAGAATAATACTTACATGGCACTGAGCATGCCAAATAGATTGCTTTTAGTTGTAATTAGAATGATACTTACCTGGAACAGGGGATTCCAAATAGATTGTCTTTAGCTGTAATTAGAAGCACACTTACCTGGCACAGGGTACACCAAATACATTGGTTCTAGTTGTAATTTGAAGCATACTTACCTGGCACAGGGTACGCCAAATACATTGCTTCTAGTTGTAATTAGAAGCATACTTACTTAGCACAGGGCACACCAAATACATTGGTTCTAGTTGTAATTAGAAGCATACTTACCTGGCACAGGGTACACCAAATAGATTGCCTTTAGTTGTAATTAGAAGCATACTTACTTAGCACAGGGTACACCAAATAGATTGCCTTTAGTTGTAATTAGAAGCATACTTACCTGGCACAAGGTACACCAAATAGATTGCCTTTAGTTGTAATTAGAAGCATACTTACCTGGCACAAGGTACACCAAATAGATTCTCTTTAGTTGTAATTAGAAGCATACTTACCTGGCACAGGGTACACCAAATAGATTGTCTTTAGTTGTAATTAGAAGCATATTACTTACCTGGCACGGGTACTACCAAATAGATTGTCTTTAGTTGTAATTAAGAAGCTACTTACCAAGGCAAGGGCTAACCAAATAGATTTCTTTAGGTTGTTATTAGAACATACTTACCTGGCACAGGGTACATAGATTGTTTTAGTTGTAATTAGAAGCATACTTACTGGCACATACACCAAATAGATTGTCTTTAGTTGTAATTAGAAGCATACTTACCTGGCACAGGGTACACCAAATAGATTGTCTTTAGTTGTAATTAGAAGCATACTTACTTAGCACAGGGTACACCAAATAGATTGTCTTTAGTTGTAATTAGAAGCATACTTACCTGGCACAGGGTACACCAAATACATTGGTTCTAGTTGTAATTTGAAGCATACTTACCGGGCACAGGGTACACCAAATACATTGGTTCTAGTTATAATTAGAAGCATACTTACCTGGCACAGGGTACACCAAATACATTGGTTCTAGCTGTAATTAGAAGCATACTTACCTGGCACAGGGTACACCAAATAGATTGCCTTTAGTTGTAATTTGAAGCATACTTACCTGGCATAGGGTACACCAAATAGATTGCCTTTAGTTGTAATTAGAAGCATACTTACCTGGCACAAGGTACACCAAATAGATGCCTTAGTTGTAATTAGAAGCTACTACCTGGCACGGGTTACACCAAATAGATTGCCTTTAGTTGTAATTAGAAGCATATTCTTACAATGGCACAAAGAATTAGGTTAACAAATATTAATTGTCTTTAGTTGTAATTGTTTTAGAAGCATACTACTTGCACAGGGTACACCAAATAGATTGTCTTAGTTTGTATTAGGAGCATGCTACTTAAGCACAGTGTACACCAAATAGATTGTCCTTTTGTTAGTTGTAGGTTAGAACGCATACTTACATGGCACAATGGTACACCAAATACGGATTGGTTGTCTAGTTTTGTAATTTGAAGCATACTTACTTAGCACAAGGTTACACAAATAATTGTTCTTTAGTTGTAAAATTAGGTTATTAAGCATAACCTTTTTTTTAATCCCGGGGGCCACAGTGTAACAAACCAAATAAACATTGGTTCTATTGTACCTAAGAAGCATACTACCTGGGCACAAGGGTACTACGGCAAATAGATTGTCCTTTAGTTGTAATTAGAAGCATATTACTCTCGCATACAGGTACACCAAATAGATTGTAGGTTGTAATTAGAAGCATACGGTACCTGTCAAAGGGTACACCAAATAAAATTGGTTCAGTTTTGTAATTTAGAAGCATAGATTGTCATTAAGTTTGGGTAAATACATTGGTTCTAGTTGTAAATTAGGGAAGCATACTTACCTTGCACAGGGTACATAGATTGTCCCTTTATTGTAAATTAGAAGCCAAAATAGATGTCTTTAGTTGTAATAGAATTGGGTTCTACTTTGGTTAATTAAGAAGAGGATACTTACTTGGCCAGGGGTACTACCAAATACATTGTTTTTTTTTCTTTAGTTGTAATTAGAAGCATACTTACCTGGCACATGGGTACACCAAATAGATTGTCTTTAGTTGTAATTAGAAGCATAATTCTTTACCTGGCACAGGGTACCACCAAAATAGATTGTTTCTTTAGTTGTTAATTAAGAAGAAATACTTACCTTGGCACAAGGTTACACCAAATAGATTTCTTTAGTGTAATTAGAAGCATCTTACTGGCACCAAGGGTACACCAAATTAGATTGCTTTAGTTGTATTAAAAAGAAACTTACCTACTCGACAGGAAGGCTACACCAAATGATTGTTCTTTAGTTGTGTAATTAGATTGTTTGTTAATTAGAAGCATACTTACCTGGACAGGGTCACCAAATACATTGGTCTGTTTGTTAAATTTGAAGCATACCTTTAGCACAGGGGTACACCAAAAGATGTCTTTTAGTTGTAATTAGAAGCATACTTACCGGGCACGGGTACACCAAATACTTGGTTCTTAGTTGTAAATAGAAGCATTACTTACCTGGCACAGGGTTACACCAAATAGATTGTCTTTAGTTGAATTAGAAGCAATATTTTACCTGGCCACCAGGGGTACACCAAATACATTGGGTTCTAGTTGTAATTAGAAGCATACTTACCTGGCACAGGGTACACCAAATACATTGGTTCTATTGTAATTAGAAAGCATTAATTGCATGGCACGGGTACACCAAATACATTAGTTCTAGTTGTAATTAGAAGCATAACTTACCTGGCACAGGGTACACCAAAAATACAATTTTGCTTCTTAGTTGTAATTTAGAAGCCAATAATTTTAACCTGGCACAGGGTACACCAAATAGATTGCCTTAGTTTGTAATTAGAAGCATACTACTGGCACCAGGGTCCAACCAAAATACATTAGTTCTAGTTGGGTAATTAGAAGCAATTTACCCTGGCCACAGGGTTTACACCAAATAGATTGTTTTTAGGTTGTAATTAGAAGCATACTTACCTGGCACAGGGTACACCAAATAGATTGTCTTTAGTTGTAATTAGAAGCATACTTACCTGGCACATGGTACGCCAAATACATTGCTTCTAGTTGTAATTAGAAACATACGTACCTGGTACAGGGTACACTAAATGGATTGCTTCTAATTGTAATTAGAAGTATACTTACCTGGCACAGGGTACACCAAATACATTGCTTCTAGTTGTTATTAGAAGCATACTTACTTAGCACAGGGCACACCAAATACATTGGTTCTAGTTGTAATTAGAAGCATACTTACTTAGCACAGGGCACACCAAATACATTGCTTCTAGTTAATTAGAAGCATACTTACCTGGCACAGGGTACACCAAATACATTGGTTCTAGTTGTAATTAGAAGCATACTTACCTGGCACAGGGTACACCAAATAGATTGTCTTTAGTTGTAATTAGAAGCATACTTACCTGGCACAGGGTACACCAAATAGATTGTCTTTAGTTGTAATTAGAAGCATACTTACCTGGCACAGGGTACACCAAATAGATTGTCTTTAGTTGTAATTAGAAGCATATTTACCTGGCACAGGGTACACCAAATAGATTGTCTTTAGTTGTAATTAGAAGCATACTTTCCTGGCACAGGGTACACCAAATACGTTGGTTCTAGTTGTAATTAGAAGCATACTTACCTGGCACAGGGTACACCAAATAGATTGCCTTTAATTGTAATTAGAAGCAGACTTACCTGGCACAGGGTACACCAAATAGATTGCCTTTAATTGTAATTAGAAGCAGACTTACCTGGCACAGGGTACACCAAATACATTGGTTCTAGTTGTAATTAGAAGCATACTTACCTGGCACAGGGTACACCAAATACATTGCTTCTAGTAATTAGAAGCATACTTACCTGGCACAGGGTACACCAAATACATTGCTTCTAGTTGTAATTAGAAGCATACTTACCTGGCACAGGGTACACCAAATAGATTGCTTCTAGTTGTAATTAGAAGCATACTTATCTGGCACAGGGTACACCAAATACATTGCTTCTAGTTGTAATTGGAATGTTACTTACCTGGCTCAGGGTACACCAAATAAATTTTTTCTAGTTGCAGTTGGCTTGATACTTACCTGGCAAAGGGTACACCAAAATGATTGCTGTCATTTCCTTTGCTTCTTCCAGTATTACGTATTTGGTTCCTAGTTCATCAACCTTTCTACTATATCCTTTATCGTGTGATATACTAAGTACTGGACTCCTTCCGCAATCCAGGATTCCATCCTTTCACATCTGGTCCTCGGGTCTTCAGCTTGCTTCTGTTTGGGAAGCTTTTAATGCTTCTGAATCTTCATCCTCCACTGTTATTGCCTAATGATTGGTTTGTTTTTTGGCCTGTAGTTGATGGTTAGGCCGATGTTCGCGTTCCTCATAGTGTCTTCTTAATGAGATTATCTTCTGAGACCTCAATTTTTCTGCGCATTTCTCTCCAATTGCGTCTGGAGCTTCCGTACTTGTGTGGCTCTCCTTCAGCTATTCCCTTTATATCTATTAGCTCTTCCTTTCTTCTTGTTGTCTACTTCTTCAACTATTCCTCCTTCGTTGCAGCTGTCTGTTTTTTCCTAAGTCTCAACTTGAGATCCTCCCTCGTCTTCCACAATCCAAGATTCCATCTGTTCACATCTGATCCTCAGGTCTCCAGCATGCTTCTCTCTGGAAAGCTTTTAGGGCTGTCGCATCGTCTTCCCCCGCTGTTGTTCTTTTCTCTGAGTTTCCTTTTACCTTAGATTTCAAATCAGACGAATGCGAGCTCCGAAGTCTTCAAAGATGGCTTCTAAGGATCTCGAAGCTTGCATCTAGAGTCTTTGGATCCAGTGAACCTTATAGCGTTGGGTGTACAGTTCATTTTTCAGTCCATCTTTGTATCTTGAGTCTTTGCGTCAGCCTGTGAATTTCATTTCATTATTCCTTTCTTGGTCGAACTTCACTGGGTGGCAGGCCAGACCTGGAGCCTCAAGGATTCTAAAACGACTTCGGGGTAAACCACCCCTCAGACTTGAGCTGAATTCTAATTATATTTCTCCTAGTCAGTTCTGCTGCTTCCTGAGTGCTTCCCACCCTTCAAGGAAGAGATTCCAGTAGATCTGAAGCAGCATGTTAGTGGGGGATGACCGATGCTATGGCGGAGTGTGGAGTCTGGGACTCCAGACTTCGGAGAACGAATGGGACTTGAGGAAATGGGCAGGAGCGTTCTGCCACAACTGACTTAGCATCTTTTAATTCTGGATAGTAGCCATTTCTTGAGAAGACTTAAACGTATGCTCTGCTTTGTCAGATTGCCTATGACTTTTTTTTTTTTTTTGCCAGCAGGTCATGGTTAGGCCGTTGTTCGCGTTCTTCATGGTATATTCTTGATGAGATTATCTTAGGGAGCCTCAATTTCTCTGCGCACTTCTATCGAAATGCGTCCGCAGCTTCCGTAACTCTGTAGCTTTCCCTCAGCTATTCTTTATATCTACTAGCTCTTCTCCAACTATTCCTCCTTCGTGACAGCTGTCTATTTTTTCCTAAGTCTCACTTTGAGATCCTCCTCGTCTTTCGTCTCTTTGTTTTCTGGATCTCTTCGTCTTGATATCCAGCTATGCCAGCTCCCTCTTTCCGTGGATATTAGCGCCCAAATAGCTGGAAGCGCCCCTCACCCCTAGTGCCTGCCTATAATATATTAGCATTAGATTTCATAATTCATTGAAGCCCCCGAGGTCTCGTTCATCGATTGCAGGAAGTAAAATAGGCATGATCCGTGAGGATAATGCAAGTACGTGTGTTTTTATGACTTTCCTTTCGAAATTCTTCCGTTCACAGTTTTGGATTTTCAACATACCGTGGAGGTTTCCGCCTGTTTCTTGTATGTTAGAAAAAAAAAATCGGAAATTTATCATTTGTCTCCAGTATATCAACTTCCTTGACATAACTTCTAGTCAGGCGTTCTCTTTGTAATGTTATGATGACGTATGCAACAACAAAATATTTTCTTCTGGAGTTAACCTAGTGTTTATATTTATTTCTTATTTGTTTCTTTTAATTTATTTACATACTCACTGTGTGAGTGTGATATTATAGATCTTTCACTGAACGATTTGGTACGCTTGATGTAACTTCAAATGTTATACTTCTCTCTCTTCTCTCTCTCTCTCTCTCTCTCTCTCTCTCGCAAAATACAGCTGGTTGTGAATAGAGAGTGACTATCGCATTGCCAATTGGTGGCCGCACCGTTGCGAAGGAAAATTTACCCTGCAATTTAGACAAAACAGTTGCTGTCGGTGCTGTGATTTTGCAGATGTTCTTGCTCAAGATTGCAATGCAGATGTACTGAGCTTTTAAATCTTTTATTGTAAAGAAAATCAGGTGGCCGAGTTTGACATCAGTTCGGTAAACGATGCTTGCTTGGAGAGAGAGAGAGAGAGAGAGAGAGAGAGATAGAGTTGATTTGGAAGTTATTGAGTCAGCATTACCTCATTGTTCAGCGAGCACAGCGAAAATAGCACTATTTAGAAACTGAAGTGTGAAGTGTTTTTCAGCTTGACTCACGGTCGATGTTCTACAAATCGCGTCTCATTTGTGAGAGAATACCGAATGTTTAGTGGTGCGCTCAAGTGTGAATGTGGTCTTCGGCTATCATAACCTAGACTCCCCATGATAGTGGAAATGGCTGAGCACCACAAAAATACTTGAGTTGTTAAGACGTAGATTGATGCTAAGCATGTGGGGGGAAAGTGTATAAATAAAGAATAATAGAAGAATGAGCTTAAATTAATAAGGAAATTATTTGCCCATTGAAGCAAAGTATTGAGTAAATCCAATCATTATCTGACAATTTCAAGTATTGTGGAAAATTACTATATCATTAAAACTTGTTTTTTCTTTGGATTTGAGGCAGCACTCTCAAGAGAAAGGCAGTAGAGATAAACTAGATACCAATGTCAAAGTCACATCACTCCCTTAAAATAATACAGCGCAGGTTTTGAGCAAGACATGATTTTCATGATGACCGAAATAATTAAGTTATGGACATCAGAATTACTTTCATATATTGCATCTGGCTCTAAGAACTTTGTAGTGATAATCTCAGCCATAAAGCATAGTGCGTAGCATGAGAGAAGTTAGAGGACATCCTGGATATATATATATATATATATATATATATATATATATATATATTGCGTGTGTGTGTGTGTATATATATATATATATATATATATATATATATATATATATATATATATATATATATAAAGGTGATACCGTGGAGGAAAATGGAAAGGCGAAGAAACCAAGAACTTTCGGTCAAACACGACCCTTTACTTAGGCACAACTGATCATAACAGAGGTTAGGTTAAAGGACTTAGAATTTGTTCCCCATATTCATATTTTTCATATACTCATGTGGGTTAGGTTAGGTTAAGGGACTTAGATTTTCACTCATATTCATATTTATGTGAAATGGTGGTTTTTTTCATCCGTAGAGTATATCTTGAACCAAACTGGGGTTGGGTATTTTCAAGGTGTGGGTTAAGTTGGGTTAGGTTAGGTTATGGGACTTAAAATTTTTTCATTAATTCATATTTATGTGAAATGGTTTTTTTTATCTGCAGAGTATCTTGAGCCACAATGGGGTTGGGTATTTTCAAGGGGTCGAGCGAAACCACGGTTCTCCTACCGAAGAGTTCTTCATGAGCCATTTTGGGGTTCTTTTCTGAACTAGAGCGAAATGTTTGGTGGTTTTCCCGTGGAGTCGTTAATGGTCAACGTACATGAGGTTAAGATAAAGGGAAGCTTATGGGGTTTATCGCCTGTGAGCCGAATTGGGGGTCGGGTGTTGAGGTTGAGTCGAAATGGGGTCTTTTTCCCTACTCATATATGTGTGTGTGAGTGTGTGTGTGTGTGTGGTGTGTGTAGCTACACGTCATGGCGAATTACATATAACCAAGAATGTCAGCATTTTAATATTCCAGAAGAATACGAGAGATTAATAGTCATATTCTCGGCTTGGACACTCTTCCGAATTCTAATTCCTTGGAATTTGTTGAATCTCTCTCTCTCTCTCTCTCTCTCTCTCTCTCTCTCTCTCTCTCTGAAAGACGTGGTGAATACTGGGGATATTTTTGCGAATATTTGCATCTTTCGAGTGGTCAGATGACGAAGATGGATGGAGATGTTATCCAAGAAGAAACAGACAAGGAGGATTTTGGAGATGGGGAAGAATCATCGCCATCTCAAGATGGAGATGGAAGAATCAGGCGAAAGTTAAGGGCTAAAGAATAACCGTTGAGTGGCAGTTTTCGAAAGTTCCATTGTAGAAAACGGGATAGATCCATTTACGGGGATACTCTGAAGGGATACAGGTTTCTTCGTACTTCATATATGCGTATACTGTATGAACGAAGATTAGACATATTCTATATAGAGATAAATGTTTCCTTTATAATTGTGAGCACGGTATTAAATGAGAGTAAGCATTTACAAAAACTAGGAATAGCTGATTCACTTTTGAAATTAGTCTAGGACTAGGTCTATAAATATATCCTCAATTTCTGTTTCTTTTTAATTTGGTGGAGATGCAATCTCTTCAATAGCTTTCTAGTTCTGTTTGGCTGTTGTAGATGTCAAACAGTTTATGAATATCCTGTCTTTGGAAAATTTTTAAAATAAACAGTAATAACAAAAAGTACGCAAAGGTATTTCGTAAACGAAACATTCAAGCTCAGTTGCATTTTTGAACAGATCATGTCTTAAGCATTAGACTGCGCATTAATTGTTAATGAATTACACGTACGGATATTAAAATTGGATTAGTTATAATAATTATACTTATACATTTTAATGAGGATGGTAGCATATATTGTAAGACTATTACGTTGCATTTATAACGCATAATGCGATTAAGCATTGTACTTTTAGGGTAATTGTTCTATTCTGTTGAGGCCGATGAGACGAGCAACATAACGGAAGACAAAAAAGGAAAAGAACGGAAAAACAAAAATCATGAATCCCAGATTTTCTAGAAAAAGGATAAAGATCACGGGATTCAGAAAAAAGTAAATGTGATGGTTTGGTGACAGACGGGAAGTTACCAGATCACCGGAAAAGATGAGCGATTTCCTAAAGGATGGGTTGTCTAGTTAGGTGAAGTTTCATCTTTCGACGGATGGTGAAAGAGATATAGACTGAATAACGAACGAAAAAAAGGAAGATGAATCCTAAATGGGGAAATAATCATTCCGAAAAGAGACGATTGAACAGTATTGAGTCAATTAACTTAATATTCAAAGCGCCTAATCTTCTAGAAGCAGATTTTGCAAGCTAACCAATGTCGTCTGGGCAAGATATTTCAGAAATGATATGAACACTCAAGGTTTTGATAGAAGACAACTATCATTTGGGTCAAAAAGAATAGCAGTTGATAAGAGGAAAGAGAAATATGTAGAAAGTGTGCAGGATTGAAACCTTTGAACTGTTGGTGACATGATCCTCGTTCAGATAAGTTGTTAAGATTAAAGAATTGAGCTCGAATGACAGAGAAGAACTGGAAGGTGAAGAACGAAGAGTTATAAAGGGTCACATTTCCAATGAATATATGAATAGTGGAAGAGTAGGCCAGGGAAGGACAACGATGACTAGAAAAAAAATAAAAAGAGAGAAACAACCCGAGGAACAGATGTAGGTATTTAGAAGACAGCAGCTGTTGTACTGCAGATGTTGACAGTAGTAGCTGTAGAACGGTTATATACATTAAAAAATGGAAATTAGTTTAAATAGCATAGGAATTAAGCCAGCTGGAGTTTAGCTTACAATTCTATGTGCCTTCAAGTTCAAGAACAAGAACAAAAATTCATCTGTGCCCTACAGAGAAGATTAAACATCATTAGATAAGAAAAGTCCACAGTGAATTTTGACTTGCAAAAAGCCATGCTGGTGATCCAAGAGAGGAAAGCTGAATTCAAATTTTTTGAGGAACTGGTTAGGATTTCTGCTGCCCAAAATGACAGTTGAATTTTCAGGAACAGATTAATAGTTGGAATGGGTATAATGGTTACCCTTTTTTTTCAAGATATTCTATTTTCAAGAGAGGTTAACAAACAGTCGACAAAAGAGATAACCTAACAGCCAACCCAGCAGATTTACTCTCTGTTATACTGAACTACCTCCCAAGCCAGGCGTTTTGCATAAAAGGGAGCGCCTGTATAACTTGGATGCAAAGAATATAAAGGAAGGCATAACTTTTAAAAAATGGCAAAGTGGTAGGATCAGAGGCATTAGATTTTCTGAGAAGACTTCCTAGAGAAATTGTGACAGAAGAGAAGAAGAAGTCGGATTTGCAGTTGCAAACTGTATTGCCCAGAACTGGAAATAATAAATTACTCGTGTATTTAAAAGCAGATTGAATGGCAGCAAGAAAAGATGCTAGGAATGACGGATATACTCGAGTGGAGAAAGAACACAAGTGATCAAGCCGCAAGATTGGACGTGTTCTGCAATAAACTCAGTTACGACATTAGATTAGCCTAGGGTGTTGTGAGCTCATAGTTATGGATAAGAAAGCAACAGTCACCCCAAGGGAAATCAAGGAGAATTGTTCAAGCTAGTCCTCTAGGAACTATAAGAGGATCACAGAAAGTATGATGTAGGGGCGAAAAAAAGGAAAAACAGGTAAAGGGATGGAAAACTCAGCCAATGAAAATATTTTGTGGAAATAAAGAGAGAGTTACGGTAAAGCAAAGGCAATCTATATGACAGGTATTTTTGTGATTATGAGCGTGAGGTAGGCGGTAATTAATTTGCTGCATCACATTTGTAACAAAAATGTGCGGACATCTTTTGCTACCACATCAATGTGGATAGAATGAAACCATTGCGGTACACGTTGAAGTCTCTTACATTAAAAAGTTCAGGCTGTGGTTGAGAATATAACAAAATCTTGGAAGTAATAAAGGTAATGATAGATACAAACGCTATAAAAATTTTGGTGAGAAGTAGCAAATGTACAGAATAACTGATAGAAATCGGAAGATACATTTTGAACCCAATGTCATATGGAAGTGTTTCGTTACCTGCCAGTTTAGCCAAAGGTGTGTGGCCTCTAAAGTAGGCCCCGGCTTCACTTAATAGATGAATTTGTAAGCCTACGTTGTAGTTAGAACTGAGAAAAGGGTCAGAGGCGGTACTGTTCTGTTCGACAGATGAGTTTCAGAAAACACTGGCGATGAGAGAGGCCACGTCAAGTGTTCCATGTGGAAAATACTCTATATGTTGTGAAGTATATATATATATATATATATATATATATATATATATATATATATATATTATATATATATATACTTCACAACATATATAGAGTATTTTGCACATGGAAAACTTGACCTTGCCTGTTGCACTGTTATATAAATCTTTGGTGATTCCTAGCAACTTCTGATGCTAGATTTTGGAGAAGTGTGTGTGTGTGTATATATATATATATATATATATATATATATATATATATATATATATATATATGTATATATGTATATATATTTATATATATATATGATACTTCACAACATATATAGAGTATTTTCCACATGGAAAAACTTGACCTAGCCTCTTTCATCGCTATATAAAGGTATCTTCAGTGATTCTTAGCAACTAATGATGCTAGATTTGGGAGCCAGTTTTTTCAAGAAATATTATCACAAGTGCCAAGACTAAAGAAGTCCAATAAACTATAGTAGGTCATGATGTAATCATTGTGTCATATGCACGGAGTCAGAGGAAAATTATACGGAACTAAGAACCGATTGCTTTCGGATCAGACAAAAGGCTGTACTGGTTAACCCTAGAGGAAACCTTGTAGTACTAGCAAGACTTTCACCATAAAACTAAACTGATATTTAGATCTCTTCGTAAGAGTCAATTGTAATAACCTTGTTGATAGTGATGATACTCTTAACCAACAGTAGCAGTTCTCCCTGATCACAGTAGTCATTAGTCCCTCTCCGTTAATTGGAGTTACGTTGTCGTCACCTTGAGTAATTATCATAATCTCCTCTCAAACTCTTCACCTAATAAGGCAGTTATGTGTAATAGCTTTATATGTAATTAAGGGATTATAGAAATAAGACGCAGTATCATAATTAATCTTAGTAGACCGATTTTTATTTCAATAAGTCATTTATCAGTTAGTCTAACGTTATGAACTTTGTTGCATGTGTGTGTGTGTGTGTATTGCGGTTGTGGGGGGGTCGATCTCGTCATTCAAAACGGTGTTCTGTATGAGTATATCTATCGCTGAGACAAACAGAAACCAGACATATTTATAGTCTTTCGGCCGTTATTGTTACTTTTACTTTTAAAATATCTCCAGTGCCATCTGTGTCTCCTTACAAGCGTCAGATTTTTACAGAGATACCCAGGGTCTTTTTTTTTTTTCTTTTTTTTTCTCTCTCTTCAAAACTCGGTTTTTTGTCAGTGCTCGAGTTTTGACATTTATCCTTCTCGACTCGGTCTTTGTTCAGGTACAGTCTTTCTCATGTGAGTTCTCCCTGTATTGTTTGTTATACAAAAGTTATTCAGAGCCGGAAGGACACGAACCCAGATTGGTTTGGATTTGAAAGATGAAAGAAAAATGTAGTGTCAGTGGACAAATAAACTAGTAGTACATTGACAGAGATCAAAGACATCACAGAACACAAGAGCATCTACGTAGACTCAAGGGATAAAAGCAATAAACGAATTTGAATAATACACTGAACCTCGTTATCCTCACGCAGCAGCTGTAGTAAAGCGAAGCCAGGCGTTTGGGTCATAATGTCAGGGAAGAGATTAAGTCTCAGAATCAAGCAGCTATCATGAAGCTACTGTGCCTGTAAGCGGCAAACTGTAGTGAGATGTGCTGTATATATTAAGAAAATAAAACCCGAAGTTTCAACCCTGTCTAGGGGGTTAGGTTAGGTACTCAAACTTGTCTAGAAGACTAGGACAGATAACCTAACGTTGTCTAGAAGACTAGGACAGGTTACCCCTTGTCTAGGATCCTAGACCAGACAAGTGACCCAATGTTCTCTTGGAAACTAGAACGGTTGACCCAACCTTTTTTGGGAGATTAAGACTGGTGACCCAACGTTGTCTAGGAGACTAGGACAGGTGACCCAGCTGTGTTTGGGAGACTAGGACAGGTGACCCAACCAAGTTTATGAGACTAGGACAGGTAACGCAACCCTGTCTAGGAGACGAGGACAGGTGACCCAACCTTGTCTAGTAGACTAGGACAGGTGACCCAACCTTGTTTAGGAGACTAGGACAGGTAACGCAACCCTGTCTAGGAGACTAGGACAGGTGATCCAGCCGTGTTTGGGAGACTAGGACAGGTGACCCCACCTTGTCTAGGGGACTAGGACAGGTGACTCAGATTATCTATGCAAAAATTAGTTTGTACAAGACAGAATGATTACCACGCCAAGAAAACGCAGGAGCTCACATAGAACATAAGACATCTGGAAAGCACATCCGGCTTTTACTTTCCAGACCCGTATCTTGATGATCTCACGAAATTCGAAATTGTTATCAGAAGTAAAGGAATAAATTTCATGATATCCTCAGTGATCAGAAAATCTGAGCAATTTAAAATTACAAAAAATTCGTATTTGTATCGCAGCCATATTCCTCTTGTCCACTTGCCTCAGTTAAAAATATTTGGAAGCATTAAAATCGTAGGCTATCATCTTTAAGTACGTATATATATATATATATATATATATATATATATATATATATATATATATATATATATATATATACGTGTATGTGTATACGTGATTGTATGCTATTCGAATGGGCATAACGCTTTAGATATTTTGAAAGAATTTGTCAGTTTTAATACCACAAGCCATAAGGAGTTCCGAATCCGAAAAGTCAGTTAATTTTCAGTTTTATTAGCCTTTATTCTTCGTGGCCTTTCGCGTCTTTTCCATCAAGTAAATTTCCACCGCAGTGAAAGTTCTTTCACGCGCTTCCATTCGGAGAAATATTGAATAACCCCTTTTTCCAGGAATTGAAAAGTAGAGAGAGAGAGAGAGAGAGAGAGAGAGAGAGAGGGGGAGAGAGAGAGAGAGAGAGAGAGAGAGAGAGAGAGAGACTCATCTTCGCCGTTGAAAATTCACAGAACTGTGTTCATTTAGATTGACGTCTCTTCGACGTATTTTCCTACTTGGAAAAAGCATGGAAGATAAAGAGAAAATAAATGTGCCAATTTTTTAAACCTCTCTACTGGAAGCAGGCCAACGTCGATAATTGTTGTTATACAATTAAATTGATAGGATCGTCGTATTATATCAAGGTAGTTCATGCTGGTTGATGTTCAGCTATGTAAAATAAGAGTTAATCTGTATGGTAGAGAAATAATGAGAGAGAGAGAGAGAGAGAGAGAGAGAGAGAGAGAGAGAGAGAGAGAGAGAGAGAGGAGGGGGTGGGGCCCTTTTTAACTTGTTTGGATACATGATGCTTCGGATTCCCTAACTGGAATTAGACCAACAAGAGCTAGATTATTTTGTAGCGAAGATCCGCCTCCAGATCCCTAGCTGAATAGCGCATTCCAAAGGCATCCTTCGAGAGGGAGAGGATGCTCATCCCCGGCAATGTTCAAGTTAAAAAAAAAAAAAAGGAAAAAAAAAAGTAAATTGATTTTCTATCATAATGGCCGCTAGTAAAAGTTTTCCGTCTAAATGAGAGAGAGAGAGAGAGAGAGAGAGAGAGAGGAACGTCGGAACGGAACGCGGAGGTGGACGAGAACTTTCAAAAGTGTGTTCAAGTTAATTAAAGAGACAAGAGTGTTGTTAAAGGAGACGATGAAAGGAACTCGTAAAATGGTGCGGCGGCGAGAAGAACATTGGCGAGAGAGAGAGAGAGAGAGAGACCAGCAGCGGAGGTTATTGTTAGGTACCGTGGGCGCGCAGGCGCTCTCTGGGTCGTAAACGCTCGCCGGCATATTTGCATGCAACCTGTTGAGTCTGTTTTGCTGGGGACATCTGGCTGGTTTACTCAACAAAAGTGCTTTGGCCTTTCGTACTGGGTAGGATAATGTAACTACCCATTAGATGTGCATTAAAGGTTCTGTTCATGTCATTAGACATACGCACATACATACACACACAAACATTATATATATATATATATATATATATATATATATATATATATATATATATATATCTACTCCTTTTCCCTTAGCAAGATCCTTTGGGTTTTCAAATATTGTTGCGGAGTGAGGTTGCTAGCCTCACATCCTGTTTCATGGATGGATGATCAAGGGAGTCAGACTTCTATTGTTATCGTCAACATTTTACGTATGTGTATACTCTAAGAGTGAGTGACTGTATTAAGTCACATCACTTTTTACATTACCTCCAAGAGATTTTAAATATTTCAGGGAAAAAGATTTTCAAATGTTTTGAAAAAAAATTCAAATATTTAGTGGAAAACATATTTCAAATATTTCAGAAAATAATGAATATCCCTCCGGACATACATTTCCTTGAGTAGAGGAGTTAGCCACGGAAAGAAGTGAAAGCAGCGTTAAATAAAAGATGTAAAAACCAAGAGAGTCCTCTTGCATGTCTAAGGTAGCAATGAAGACCAAGAGTGGACTCCTCCAATGAGTAGACAATATAGAATGACAGTTGGAGGTGATTGAGACACCTTTGTGCGGAAGGAAAAATTGCCAGTTCTGTCGATAAAAACTGGAAAACGGCAACTCAAATATTTAAATACAGAGGCTGTTTTTTGTATGCACAGAGGGAACCCTTGTTTTGCCTGGAAGATAGATATCAATAATGGAAGGCACTCCTTATTAGTTTGAAATTATTGATATCAAACGATTTCATGTTCACATTATCGAACGCCATTTACCTTTATCAAAACTGTTTTTATCTTCAATGAAAACATTCGATTCAGCTTGAGCTTGAGCTTTCATAGCCTATCGACCGCCAAGTATTGGAGCGAATGTTTTTCAACCCAACAGTCTTCTTTGCCGCTGGCTTCATCCGTATCGTGCTTGAAGAGGCTTTCCCCTTTTCATCTTTCCTTCTGGTCTCCTCCTACAGACCTATTCAGTTTCTTTGACGGTTTCCTTTCCGAATGTTCACCCTCACTGCAGAACAAAGTCTTTGGGGCCATCCCGCAGGAGTCTAGAAATAGACTCATTGATGTTGTAGTAATCGACGTGCATAATAAATCATTCACTTGAGTTGAAAATACTGACAGCAGCGTAGGCGTAGGTTATGAGTTCACCATTGGAGAAGAGCAGCATTCGCCTCAGATACAGAGCTTTAAATTCCCTGGAATACGTGAAAAGAAATATTTCCATGTCCAGCTTTTGATCCCCCATGAACGTCCTTTTGCAGCGTCGTCGTAGAACCGAACTAGATCCGATGAGAAGTGTTTTATCAGGTTCTGTGAAACCACAATCTTCCCTTTCTGTCTTCCTTCGAGGCTGGGCGCCCCTTCTGTCTCTCTCCCCTTCTGTTTTATACTACATCGAATCAGAGCTCAAATAGGGGTATTAACCTGTCCGCCCAATCGATTTCCACAGTCAGAATATTCGAACAGCTTTCCTTTTTTTAAGAAGATAATTTGTTTATACAGACCTACTCATATATAGTATACTACGGCATAAATTGTTTGTATTTAGCCACGTTCTGGATGTGTTTTAACAGTTACAGAGCGACTCTGTGATATCCATATGCTTTTTATATGCTAGTAAAATGTGTGCTCTTGTTGAAACGGGGCCTTATGTTTCATATTTATAGAGAGAGAGAGAGAGAGAGAGAGAGAGAGAGAGGCAATGTAAAGGAAGGACGGCAGTACATCTTTAAGCGACCGAGACTCGGACTAGCTCACCTTCTCTCTCTCTCTCTCTCTCTCTCTCTCTCTCTCTCTCTCTCTCTCTCTCTCTCTCTCTCTCTCTCTCTCTTGACGTCAAGTTGTCCGTAGTCACGAAATCTATTTACCCACTCCATGCTTTAATATAATAATGAAACCCCATCTAATGATATTAGCCGCCCTATTCTATGATTAAAGTGATGAAGGATACCTTATTCTTCAAACAGAACTGTTTATATAAATACGGTCTTTTCGCATCTAGGTTGCTTGTACCGTTTTTCAAAAGTAGGCTCAATATATCTTGGGAGTCCTTCGCGATCGTGATAACAGCATTTTCAACCTTTTGCCTCAGCTTAATCAATATCCAAAGAATTTTCTTTGGATATTGAGCTTAATAACACAGGAATTACTGTACCCGACAACTTCAGATTGTATGAGGCCGTAAGAATCTCTCCGCGGCTTTAGGAGAACGTTTATTTTCCAAGTAACTCCGCCATCGTTGTTCTAGATAATTTTCATTCGGAATTGTTGGTATTTGGGGAAATAATGCAACTGTTGCCTTTGCGAGTATTATATTGTTTTTATGAACAGCTTGGCGTTGGCAAGTGTATGGGACGGGATGATAACGTCAACGACGAGGTACATCTTTTATTATTATGGGGTCAAATTACCGCGCAGTCTCTTAAGGTTTAATGGGAGTTTCTGAGAAACGTCAAGTTTCCCTTGATTTGGTTGTTTTCTTTTGTCTTTCTCCCAAATATTGGAGGCTAACTTATTTTAAATCAAGCTTCTTGGTTGTGTGATTTCACACAAAAGAAAATTAATAAATAAAGAAAAATCATCATAGGTGTGATTTATCAGATATAACCAGCTGTTTCAGTTGTGGCTCTAGACATAAAGCTGTGATTTATCAGACATGGCCAGTCAGCAGTAATTCTCGCCTTTGATAAGTGAATAGCTATTCATTATTAGATACCCCAAATCATCAAAGCTTTGATTCACTAGAAATAACCAGTCAATTTTGGTGTGATTCCCTACAGGTAATTAATCAACGCAGCTGTAATTCACTTGGCATCTTTAATTTATTCATAGAAGACAGAATTAATCACGAGCTCACTTTGATGATTCAGAAATAAAAAGTCTTCCTAGGTAATATTTCATTGCAGCTTTCAAGTTTCATCCTTCTTGACAAAACCGTTCTTTATATTATTATTATTATTATTATTATTATTATTATTATTATTATTATTATTATTATTATTATTATTATTAATTTTTTTTTTTTTTTTTTTTCCCTGTCACAGTCCTCTAATTCGACTGGGTGGTATTTATAGTGTGGGGTTCCGGGTTGCATCCTGCCTCCTTAGGAGTCCATCACTTTTCTTACTATGTGTGCCGTTTCTAGGATCACACTCTTCTGCATGAGTCCTGGAGCTACTTCAGCCTCTAGTTTTTCCAGATTCCTTTTCAATTATTATTATTATTATTATTATTATTATTATTATTATTATTATTATTATTATTATTATTATTATTTTGAGAATATGAAACCTATTCATACGGAACAAGCCCACTAAAGGGGCCACTGACTTGAAATTCAGTCTTCCAAAGAATATGGTGTTCATTAATAAGAAGTAGGACAAGGTAAAGGGAAATTCAGGAAGAGGAGACCCCACTTATTAAAAACGAAAAGAAAAATAATTTGATAAATTAAGAAATAAATAAAAATTAACTCAAATGCGAGGAGAATAGTAATGTATTGCACCCTCGAATGAACCTTGTATATATGATATGATATACCAGTTATTATGCAGAGATTGGAATGGGAGCTTTGTTGGTTGTTAGAATATAACCTTTACAACTTAAAGTGAAAAGTTATCTATTTATTTCAAGTTTATTTTAGGTGAATCAGTAATTCGGCAATTATATTTATTAACTGTACATAAAGTATTGCGAATTTTCAATTCAAAATGGTAATTAATTGACAATTTAAAGTGAATGCATTCAAATATTAAAATTATGACTGAAACTTGCTTAAAACGAATAAAAATTAACTCTTTAATGAGAAATGGCAGTATATGCAGGAATTTGAATGAGGTTTTACTCGGGAATTAAATCAAAATTGATGCGTGCGATAGTGAATTCATTAAAAAGATTACGATCAGATTTTGCAATTTGGGAAACTATAAACCGTACAGACGGAAATTGAAATAGCCTCTGTTCCTGATGAGATAAAATGATGATTTTACCTATCTCGTCGCAGAAATCTTTTCATAAATGACAATAGCATATAATTTTTTTGACTCGAGTATCTTCGGTTTACTTATATTGAAACCTGAGAGCGGACTTAAATTATTCACGGCTCACTCACAGCTAATCAGCCCAACGTAAGTGAACTAATTCCGTTGTGAAATTCGCGTCCATCATCATCATCACGAAACTCAAAATCGAAGCCGCTCCTACGTGAGTCCTTTATGTAGATTTGGAGTGGCGTGCGGTATAAGGTAATCCTGATCAAATCGGATCTATAGCTGGTTCACTTAAGTAGATTCTTGTGCGAGTCCTATGCCTGCGAGACATTTGTTTGGCGGCCGCTGATTGGCTGGGAGCTGCCTTCTTCATGGTACCAGCCAATCAGCGGCCGCCAAAACAGATGTCGTAAGCCTGGGCTCATCACGAATCCACCTTAGTGAACCAGCTATAGTTCGAGTTATTACCTGACGATACCTCGTTCATCATCACCACTCCTCTGAATCCTTCCTTTTGTTTTGATCTATGTTTTTTATTATAGTTTCTCTCTCTCTCTCTCTCTCTCTCTCTCTCTCTCTCTCTCTCTCTCTCTCTCTCTCTCTCTCCTTCCTCTGAATCCTACCTTTTGTTTTCATCGTTGTTTTTTTAATAGCTCTCTCTCTCTCTCTCTCTCTCTCTCTCTCTCTCTCATACCTTTTTCGCCATTACCACTCCTCTGCATCCTGCTGTTTTGTTTTGCTCTTGTTTGTTTTTTTGGTCTCTCTCTCTCTCTCTCTCTCTCTCTCTCTCTCTCTCTCTCTCTCCTCATCACCAATACCTGTGAATTCTACCATTGTTTTGCTCTTCTCTGTTTGTACAGTTTTCCGTTCTAACATTAGATCGGTCTCGTCTCGCTACGGAAAATCCCCTGGTATTTAAAAATCCGCGATTTCGTCGCGTTCGTCCAGGAACTCCCTTTGTAAATCCGGAATTATTATTGGAACGGATGCGAGAGTTTGTATTCACGGAAGGGTTGGGGTGGGAGGGGGTGTTCCTGGAAAAATGGAGAGCCACCCTAGAAACGGGGTTGGAGGTGTGGGATGAGGGAGAGTATTCTCATCTATTTTCAGGCAGCGCCTCATGATTCAAAATGGGAATATAGTAAGTCATAAGGGCGCGATTTAACGGAAACTCTTGTATATGTGTGTTTGTGTGTGTGCGCGTGTGTGTGTGTGTTGTGTGATATATATATATATATTATATATATATATATATTGCAACAAATCACTGTAGACGTGTGATGATCATATATGCCATACAGCCAGGAGAAGGGTGAAATGAAATGACTTGAAACCGAGCGCTTTTCATGTATTTCTACACCTCATCAGGGTTCAGGTACAAGTGCCAAGAAAACAAATACAGAGTCACAAGAAGACTTCGTGGCAAGACAAATGATGCTAAAAAAACAAACAATGCTAACAACTACCAGACAGTTCTAATACCTAATACCCTACTTGTTTTAAAATACCCTTCGTTAAAATCTCATCAACTTTGTACAAACCTAGGCTGATATTCAATAAATTATCACAGTCTTGTTTAATTATACATGATTCTATTAATTTCTTTTCACCAAATCTCTACAAAACATTAATTTCCTTTGAGTCTGTCCAGTTAATACATGATCACTATTATTCATATGCACAAATAATGCATTTGACATATTACCAGTTCTTACATTATATTTGTGCTGTTTAATCGAAACTGCCAATGTTCATGTATAATAAACAAGACTGTGCTAATTTTATTGAATATCAGCCTAGGTTTGTACAAAAGTTGATGAGATTTTAACGAAGGGTATTTTAAAAACAAGTTAGGGTATTAGGTATTAGAACTGTCTGGTAGTTGTTAGCATTGTTTGTTTTTTTAGCATCATTTGTCTTGCCACGAAGTCTTCTTGACTCTGTATTTGTTTTCTTGGCACTTGTAACCTGAAACGCTGATGAGGTGTAGAAATACATGAAAGCGCTCGTTCAAGTCATTTCATTCACCCTTCTCCTGGGCTGTATGCATATATATATCTATATATATTATAGATATATATATATATATTATATATATAAAAATAGGTAATGCTATAGCTGGAGTTTCAATTTTTAAGGAGATTTCAGTTTCCTGGACATTGTATATTATGCAAAAAATATTTGTTCTCGTTTATAATACAATTTTTTCGATAGGAAAAGCGATGATAAATTGGGTTACAATGAAATTTTCGTGATGAACAGCCTGATCCATTAAACCTTTCATAACTATATACATACATACATGCATACATACATACTATACATACATACATATATATATATATATGTATGTATGTATGTATGGAGTAAGTATGTATGTAGTATGTATGTATGTATGTAATGTATGTATTATATAGTTATGAAAGGTTTTAATGGATCAGGCTGTTCATCACGAAAATTTCATTGTAGCCCAATTTATCATCGCTTTTCCTATCGAAAAATTGTATTATAAACGAGAACAAATATTTTTGCATAATATACAATGTCCAGGAAATTGAAATCTCCTTAAAACTTGAAACTCCAGCTATAGCATTACCTATTATACAACAAAAAGTGGCATTAACGTTAACCATTACGATCATCATTGTCACTACTACCAGAATTATGAACTCAGCCTAACAGACTTCGAATGAATCTCTGGATATTCTCCAACAGGATCTCTGAGTACATAGAGTGTTATGTACTCCCCAAGAGTGAAATGAAGTTCACCTTGTAAAGATAGCTTCAATAGAGCCTCGTTAGGAAAGAAAACAAGAATGAATTGACGCAACTCTTGACAAATAGAAAATACAATAGAACACACAAAGAAAGAAATTTTTGAAGAGATGTCAATCTAGGCTGTTGGCTTACCAGAGCTGCTCTCTACGTGAGCCACTGATGTGTGAATCATTGGCACCTGTCGTAGTCACTTAACAGTATATGTCGTTCCGATTAACTCTGTATGTATTTATATTTCAAATTTCCCAAAACGAAGCATTATTAGTAGTGTACATCAGGAGGAAGAGGTAACCCAGTGATCAGAATAGGTTAGTGACTGTATGATGCTGATTAGGAAACCTTTATACAATAATGTTTTGGGTAAAAGTTTTAAAAAATGAAAGTATATGTTGTCACTTGCCGTAGAGGCTAAATACTCATTCAGCCCTTGAACGTTAGGGTGCATGCGGATCGCCTTTGCAGGATATTTTAATAACCTTAAAACACCATTCTCTCTCTCTCTCTCTCTCTCTCTCTCTCTCTCTCTCTCTCTCTCTCTCTCTCTGAGATTACGTATCAGTTGGAAAAATCTTTTTCTCTAAAGAATGTATCATGGTCAAAATTCGAGAGATATGTTTTAATTTCACACGCTTTTTTTATAAGAATTGCTCTCTCTCTCTCTCTCTCTCTCTCTCTCTCTCTCTCTCTCTCTCTCTCTCTCTCTGTCACACGTTTTCATATGCTAATTATTTTGCTATAAATAACTATGAGGGGGCGTTCCTGATGAAAAATGTAAAAAAAAAAAAAAAACGTTTTTAAGTTTTGATATTTCCAACTTGAATGTCCATTGAAAAAGAAACCCTTCCATGACGACGCAAGAGCCACGGAGGATTACTTGAGAGGAATTGTTTCCACGTCTTTTCTCTCTATTTTCCTTTTTCCTCGTCGTCTGAGGAGCAAGGTCTTCTAATACCGCCATTGAAAAGAGAGCTTTAGGTTCAGTTGCCAAGCGCACATACACACACACACATACACACATTTCTAGTCATTCTCTCTCCTCCTTTCCTGGCGAATGGTTGGTGTTTCAGTGGTTATGTTTTAATGTTCCTTTTTTTTCACTTTTAACTTTGTAGTATTTTGCTAATTTTCAAATTATAATTTTTAGATTTTAAATTTTAGATTGTAATTTTTATGTGTATTTTGTTTTTATTAATCTAAAATGTACTTTTATTTTAATAGACTGATGATGCACAAAGTTCTTGTGCGAAACGTTTCTTAGCAAATAAATCCTATTTATCTCATCATGTGTCTCCGGTTTTCCTGAAGTAATATATATGTATGTATGTATGTATGTATGTATGTATGTATGTATGTATTTGTTTGTGTGTATTCATGTACACGTGATATCCTTAAACTTCTCTTGCAAGGGTGTGCAAGGTACGTCTGTCTGAATGAAGGAAAGATAACAAAGGAAACGATCTGGGAAATGATTGTTCCTTCACATAATGGTAAAGGTGATACAGGATACTGTATACCGGGGAAGATGTATGGCAGGATTTTGATTGAGAAGGCAAGGGATATGATAGAAGGATATGACGGAAGAAGAACAGATTGGGATAATTATATATATAGTATATATATATATATATATATATATATATATATATATATATATATATATATATATATATATATAATATATACACCTCGTGGTATATATAAGTAGTAGCACTCTCTTTTACCAGGTGAAAGCTCCTAAGCTAGGTTCTTAGCTACATACTGTAGCTCTATTCACCTATGGTATCATGTGCCTGGCAGTAAGACACCTGTGGAGATTTGCTAATAACCAAATTGTTAAATCCCTTTTGGCACTACCCCTTGTAAGGGATAGAGCCCTATAGAAATTAGTACTCAAATGATTCGAGAAAGTTCCCTTGTTCGACACACGCCTTGTTACATAAACCATCCAGACGAAGGAGAAACTTGATTTCCTCCCTTGAAATAAATGGCGGAGAGTTGAGAGCCGTGTCTACAGAAATTCGTTATCTTATGAATATTAGCATTCTTCCCCCGAAACTTCCCGTTTTAATCAAGTTACGACCCGAATTGGCATCGCGTTGCAGGATCTATTTAGTGAGTTCCAAAATTCTTAAGTCATAAAGAATAACAGCAAAGGAAACTTTCTGTGACGAAGGATTCCTGGAAAGAGGAACTTCTGCTATTAATTAGAATGTTAGATTCCGCGTTGAGTGTACATATACACGTATCCATGTAGCCTGTATATGTGTTTGAATATATAGGTATGTATATATATATATATATATGTGTGTGTGTGTGTGTGTGTGTGTGTGTGTGTGTGTGTGTGTGTGTGTGTGTGTCTGTGTGTGTGTGGTAGATAATTATAGGAGAAGCCTACGCCATTAAAGATTCAATAAAAAGAATAACGGAAGGCAAATATAGGAGGAATTGGAGAGAGAAGAGAGGAGAGGAAGAAAGGGGAGGAGAGAGAGAGGGAGGAGAGAGACGAGAGATGAGAGAGAGGAGAGAGAGAGAGGAGAGTGATAGAGAGAGAGAGAGAGAGAGTGATAGGGAGAGAGGAGAGAGAGAGAGAGAGAGAACGTGGCCGTCTTCCGCGATCATTTATATGTAGAGATGATATATAGCCTTTGCGTTAGCTTTTTATTGCAGGTTCAGAAGGTTGGAATTGCTCCAATCCTCTTTTCTCCTCAGTTCAGATTAATCTCCATATATAAAATCTCCTTACACTCTCGAGTACTTCAATTACGACCTCATTATTCAGGAGTTAGCCTTTATTAGTTTCTGCAACGTAACCTTAATTCACGTTATTTAGAGTTTATACAAGAATATTTATCAACTTGGATGATGAAGACATATCTTTTTTCCTTTAGTGAAGAATTTCTCATATACAAAACCTGGTCTATATTTCTTTAGAATATTGTAGGAATGAAATGCAACACAAAGAACTCGGCAGTAGGCAACGGCTGCAGTATTCATTAATATGACTCGAAGTGACATAACTCGAAGTGGACATTATGCCAACGAATACTATAAGTTAAAAACAATAACGTTACAAAGATCAGTAACGTAAAATGGAATAAGTTAAAGATACATGAAAATTGGTGATTTTATAGAAATAAAAAAAATAGCAAAGACGAAAGCCAACACAACCTAATAAACAGAGCATTATAATTCAATACCGCCTTGACATTCTTAAGCACCAACTAGGGCATATAAATTATCATCATAATATTCTTTTAGTCTCTTAGAAAATAGCGCGATTCATATGTTACACACCTCATTTAAACTTGACATTCTTTCCTTTCATTTTTCCTGAGCACAGTTAATTGACAACTTTGGACTCCTAACAGTGCAATTAAAACTTCCCTAATTAATGACTTCAAACTTACATTCTGCCTTGACTCAAAAATAATTAGGAAAGAAAACTAAAGCTTACTTAGACCAAGAAGGAGTTACTCATCTGAAGCGCTCTCACTGCTTAAAATGGATTTTACATTTGTTCATGTCCGTTGTCGAGATTTATTTATAGGTTAAATTCTCCGTCATTTTTGTTCTTCAATTACCTCAGTAGCACTCACAATAGCAGGATATACGATTGCCAAATGTTCTCCCCATTTATAATTTTCTTTTCCACATTTCTGTAAACTCGTGTCTCGCCATACGACGCACGTAAATATTAAGGTACTGGGCTGGGAGTGAGCACTAACTACAAACATTTAAACCGTACGATACACCTGATATCAATTTAACAGATACTCTAAGCGATAAAACCACCTTATCTCTACTAAGGATCATCCTTGATTCACAATGAGTATAGTTATTGTCGGGCTGAACTTCGATAACAACCCCTTAATATTTTCGGTTGTTTTACATTGCACAACCACAGCTGCTCTTGAGCTAATTAGCTCCGTCTCTCGGCCACAATTAAGTAAGGAAAAAGGAAATGGGGCAACTTGGCATCATTTCCCTTTACTATATCAAATAAACTTTGCAACCCTGAGCGATGTTATCTTCCGAAATCGAAGACTGAGTTGGTCTTCAGTACCAGGTATTCGAACTCGTGACCTTTAGTGTGGATACAGTGATAGACAGTAGACTTTTCCCATTCTGCTATGAAGGATTTGAACTTGTACCATTTAGTTAATATAAACCAGTACGCAAGGATGACCAACTAAAATTCACACTTTCAAATCCTGGTCAACTTGTACTAAACCAATAGGCGTAGATTTGCGTGTTGGTTAAGGTACAGTGATAGCCGAATGGATAAGTTGATTATCTACCATCGTATCTAAACCAAAACATACCGGTTCAAATTCTTATTGGGGCAGATGCATTTATCAACTCTGATTTCCGTTTGGTGTAAGTTTAATGAATTCGGTATTATGTGTAGGTGAAGCTTTTATTTACCCTGCTCCCATATATAGCGTCCAAAATTTATTCTTTCCTTTCATTTCATTTTCTGTCAACTAATTGTCCAGCAAATGAAGAATAAACTTCTGGCGGAAATACGAAATCAGAATTTGTAAACTAGTGCAATACCATAATACTCTCTCTCTCTCTCTCTCTCTCACACACACACACAGACACACACACACACACACACAATTACTATCTTCTGTATACATTAAATAACTGGGGTAAGAAGTGAGTGAAGAGAATTAGGTAAATGAAACTATACTTCAAAAATGTAAGCGTTTTTATTTTAATAATTAATTTTGTATTAATTTTAGCGATGTAATTACGTACACATATACATGTGTGTGTGTGTGTGCGTGGGTGTGTGTGTGTGTGTGTGTGTGTGTGTGATGCTCGTGTACTTAATATGTTTGCTGTAAATATTTATGATAAGCCGAAATATCCATTGTATTTTTCCCACTACAGACACCGTTTCACACTCATCCTTTTATCTTTGGCATGTTGTCATTGACAAACAGAAGCAGCAGTGGACGCTGACACAAACACCTATATTTCGAAACAGCAGCATTTTATTGTTTTAACGTATGCGTTTCATCAGGCTATTAGATTCCATTTGCGTGGGACGAGAAAAATATTGAATCGTGAATTTCGGCAAGTTTTGACACGTATTTTTACCGTCTGTGTTCAGAGAAGCTCTTAATGCAATGAATATGTGTAGATAGATGCGTATGTTTGCAATACAGTATATATATATATATATATATATATATATATATATATATATATATATATATATATATATATATACACATATATATATGTGTGTGTGTATATAAATGTGTGTGTGTGTATGTGTGTAGTGTTGCATTAATATGAATACTTAATGTACGTTTATTCTCCACGATGATCCCTTATTAATTATTTATTGACTATTTATCAAAAAAATAGTTGAGACATCAGGCAATATAATATTCTCTGGATAGAGAGAAAGCTTTTGGCTTTAACATCTTACAGGAGTGAAATTAAAACCTTCCTAATTATTTTTGAATAGTGCCCGAGTAGCTGTCATAAAATCGATGAATCGTGATCCCTAAAGGGCCACATCTGCCCTCGTTAGATAGAGGTAGAAAGGTTCATTCCTCGATCTTCACAAGATTTACCAAGTATTAACCCTTGTGTTCAGCACAAGAATCAATGATCATCGTAAAATTTGATCACTGCCACGAGAGTAAAGTAACGATCAGAAAATCCGAACAATTAGATCTGGAGTCCTAACTTTCCTTGCAAAGCCTCAGAAATTCAGAGAATAGTGGCTCAAGGCTCCCAAAGGTCCCATGAGAAAAGGTGGCTTGGGATGACAACGTTGAGAAACGAGAGATCAGCAATGGATGTTATTTTCGAAAGCGATGAGTTGGGGAGGCGTGAGACTTCGATGATATTGTGGAAATAAATCGCAAAATGTTAAGGGAGAAACTTGTAAGGGTCAGTCACTGAATGTTCAAATCCTTGTGACAAAAGGCTTCAGTCATGCACCATGACATTGACTAGCATACTATAAGGACGGTAGGACTAAGCGTCAATTCCACTGCAAAGTTATGTACCAATGAGGAATATATATATATATATATATATATATATATATATGTATAACAGAATCACGAAAGTTAGGAACGTGATAAATCCATAAATAAAGATAAATGCCACGAAGGAAAAATAAACGAAGGAGTCTGCGAGATCTTTCGGCTGACAAGCCCTTTACTGAAGCAGCTACTGACAAAAATACGAGGAAAGACAATACAAGAAGGTTCGTATAACTGACAGATAGGGATTATAAAAGGATTAGTGCCTAGAATCCGACACACCTGGAAGATAAGAAACCTTCCCAAACAAGCATAAACAAAGAGTGCAATTAAAGGTTTAAGACAATCATCTTAGATACAATCTCCAGACAATTAAAGGATTATAGGTGACAGCTATACGGAACCCCTGGTAGACAAAACCATATTCACAAAAAATGACAGACATACATTACAATAAAATTTTTTTTAATAACTCTAAGGCAACTGATTTTTATTTAAGTCAGTAATTATATATTTGAGGTCATTCTTAAACATGTTACAGATACAAGGGTCTAAATGAAAAAGGCCACGACTAACATTGAAATTACAATGAAAAGTAAGTTGTATTAAAGCAGATTCTAAAAGATTTCGTGATAAGACATCTCTTGACCGTGCAATTACTGAACTGTCAATCCAATTAATTCGGTGGTTGTTTTCACTTAAATGAATAAATAATGCATTAGATTTTTGCCCAGTTTTTACAGAGTATTTATGCTGGCTTAGCCTTACTTCTAAGCCCTTGCTCGACTGTCCGAGGTAGAATGAGGGACAATCCATACATGGAATTTTATATATTATGTTGTTGCTTTCTCTGGGGCCATTTTTTATTAACATTCTTTTTAGTGTGTTATTATAGGAAGAAACAAGGTTGACATTAAAAGCTTTTAACAATGGTTTAATGGTTTCAAATCCGTTAAAATAAGATATATATTATATATATATATATATATATCTATATATAATATATATATATATATGTATATATAATATATATATATATATATTATATATATATGTATGTATATATATAGAAAAAACTATGGTTTACTTTTAGTTAACAATAAAAATTTCTGAAGCCCATTCAGTCAGAGCAAAATTGCCATCTGTGTGAAGAGAATTTTTGAGCACCTCTCTCTCTCTCTCTCTCTCTCTCTCTCTCTTCTCTCTCTCTCTCCAGTTGATACTTAATATATTCCGATGGTCCTTTTCTCCATCGGATATTTTTTATCCACTCCCAGCAGCACAGGTGGTTACTCCGCCAGTTGAATTATCCAGTTAGTCAGTCACTCTGTATGCTCTGGGTCGCTTTTAGAATAAATAATTCCATTATAAGAGTCGAAAATGGAAGAAATTTTTAGATATAAAAGCAAAAACCACCGCAATGACTGCAGAACCTCGATGAATCTTCAGCATCATCTCGCGCCATATTCACGGCAGCCGGGGAAAAAAAAAAAAAAACGGAGACGATACAGGTATCAGACGCGCAGCATTCATAGGCCTTTACACTTTCCGAAGCGGAGGAGGAGGCGGCTTAGGGCAAGAGGCTTTTGGCGAGCTTGCTGTTGGTATGTGTCAATATCCTCCCCTGAGAAAAAATATAAAACGTTAAAAAAGGAACGTTTGGAGGCTCGGTTTGCCTTTGCTTGTTTACAGGAATCCCACTTTTAGTCGACGACGCTAAGGGATCTTTTCATTCTTCGGGAACAGATGCAGTTTCCGAATGCGGCTGAATCTGACGTTTCCCTATGATGATGATGATGATGATGATGTCGGGGTTTGGTCGGTGGGAGTTGAAATAATCTTACATTTTATTTTGTCGTTATATCATTTTCCCCTCCATGGCCCTCCCTCCGTCTGTCTGTAGAGTTAAAATGAAGGCGGAGTCAGTGATCATCGAGTAAGGAGAAATTTAAATATATATATATATATATATATATATATATATATATATATATATAATATATATATATATATATATATATATATATATATTTTATATATATATATATATATATATATATATATATATATATATATATATATATATATATATATATAAATATATATATATATATATATATATATATATATATATATTAACTTTTAATCTTTTCTGTAAATTTTAAGTTAATTTTAGCCTAGTATTAATTTTTACTTGTCATAAGAAGAATCCTACTTTTATTTGGTGTTAATATGTGTATGTTTTATAAATCAAACAGACTGAAGATGCACATTGTATGTGCGAAAAGTCTCTGCAGTTAATAAATGTTCTTCTACCTTCTGATCTGGCTGTCTGAGGTTTCCTGAATTCAGGAAGCTATATACCCGTGTATAAATAATCCACAAGCATCCACAATCTTACTTACACACACACACATACACACACACACACACACACACACACACACACACACACACACATATATATATATTATAATATATATATAGATATATATATTATATATGTGTGTGTGTGTGTGTGTGTGTGTGTGTGCGTGTGCGCTTGTGGATTATTTATACACTGGTATATAGCTTCCTTTCAGACTGACTTCCACTCTCATTAATTCTTCGTCTTCCTTCTGTTGTCAGGCCTGAGATGGGAAACAAGACGAGTTGTCCAGCAACTTGGTCTTTGCTTTTAAACAATAATTTTCATTTTTCCGCGTTGATTTTAGTTTTCTAATAAATAAAACTATTGTGCCGGCTATGTCTGACCGTCCGCACTTTTTTGTCCACGATTTTTCTGCTCTTAAGAACTTCTGAGGCTAGAGTCTGCAAATTGGTTGTTAATCATCCGCCCTCCAGTCATTAAAACACACCAAATTGCAGCCCTCTAGCCACAGTAGTTTATATTTCATTTAAGGTTAAATTTAGCAATAATCGTGCTTTTGGCAACGCAACAACACAGCCCACCGGGGCCGGTTCCGGTTGAGAGTTTCATGGGCCGCGGCTCATACAGCATTTTACCAAGACCACCGAAAGATAGATCTGTTTTCGGTGGCCTTCATTATAAGCTGTACAGAAAACCGATTTCTTTGGCGCGTTTTGTGCTTGTTTATTTTGTTTCTAATCAAGGAAAACTTTGGTTACAGACTACTGTAACGCTTTTTTATATAAAGTGGGAATAAGTGGGGAAAAGAATACGCCTGTCAATGGAACATACTATTGTATAAATGAAGTTAATGCCATTGCCTGGCTCGTATGAGCGCTTTCTATATCAATAATTGTAATCTGTACGTGACCTTGCACTCTGTAGAGTCCGTCTTGCTAAATTAGATTATTATAGAATACCTTTAATTTTTTAATAAAAAAAAATACCGCATATTACAAACTGAATTGAAACTGAAGAAAATGTATGATCTCCTTTGATATTGCTTCTGAAAATTGAATCATAATTCAGTTTCAATCAATTTCTGTCCCACCATTCGCGAGAGATGGAGCTAACACATGATGAACACACAAACACGTGTGGAAACAGGGCCTACTTCAAAATCCGTCTCCGACGGTCAATAGGAGCGACGTCCTATGAAAAGTCACTGCTTTGCAAATAAAAATAAATGAATAATAAGTGGTAATTTGGATCTCTATTCAAATTTCAAAGACACTTTGCTTCATGAGTTGCTTACCCATTGACAGAAGTTTAGTCCAACTTTCTTGGCTCACTTAAAGATTTTTAAGGTATTTCCTAAATTCTATACAAGAGTAAAAGTTCCCAACAGTAAATTCCAAGGAAATTCATATTGTTTAAGCTTTCATTTGGCCTTTTTGTTTTAGGTGCATACGTAAATCAGAAATTTCTCTCAGCACTTATGTACGGCTGATAAAAAAAAAACTGTTGACTGACATTTTTCTATATCATTTACAGATATCTGTGTATTTATTTATTTATTTATTTGTTAATTTGTTACTTAATGTTTTCTTTCCTAATAACTAATCCCTTCCTTTCGATTTTCCATTACCTTCTTTTACTTCTGTGAGCTTATTCCATATGAATAGGGTTCATCTTTTAAATGATGATAAAAATAATGAATATAATAATGATTCAAGGTCCACAATAATATTCATTAATGAATAATATTGTGGGCCTACAATCATAATCAGTCTCGACATTGAGATAATTTGTCTTATATAATAATAATAATAATAATAATAATAATAATAATAATAATAATAATAATAATAATAATAATAATAATAATAATATACCTCTGTATGATTTGTTCTCATGTATGCACCCTTATCACTTAGAAAAAACAAAAGCATTACCTACGGAAATAGAAAATATAACAAACAGTTTTCACAACAAACGGTTGGGTCACAAAACATTCAAATGAACATCAATTGAATTTTGAGTAACATTTGACGTGGGTTTGATGGCATCAGAATTCAGTTTCGTGTTTTATTTTAGTAATGACGTCAAAAAGAGATGGCATTTGTTAAAATGTTTGTGGTTTCCAACTGAGCTGTAACCACGAAAAGCGATTTATTTCCCGATATTGCAGTCATTGGAGTATCATACATTTAACAAGGTTACGGATATGTAAATTGTTGTCGTACATACATAAACAGACACACACACACACACACACACACATATATATATATATATATATATATATATATATATATATATATATATATATATATATATGCGTGTATACATATATCTATTTAGATAAATAGAATTGTTTATGTGTTTCTAGGTTTCGCTTTCAAATGGCTTAAACGCAGAGGACTTTTAAATGAATACTTGATGGATGTAAATACCCACTTTTCCTCTTCCTTGTCATTTTCATTTGTTTTTATTTCTTTCGCTTGAATTTTTGGCGAGTTCTGCATAGAGAAACTCAAGCCGCATACCACTTAACAAGTCTCTGCCTGTATGCGATATTTTGTCCATTTATTGCGCGTTCTCACATTTCTATTATTAATATTCATATCGCAAATGCAGTCTTGTTCTTTTTTTTTTTTTTGCTGTTAAGAGGGGTATGGCTGCTGGTATGTATGTATGTATATATATATATATATATATATATATATATATATATATATATATATATATATATATATATGTATATATATATATATATATATATATACATATATATATATATATATATATATATATATATATATATATATATATATATATATATATATATTGTTTTGTGTCTATTTCCTGTTCGTTGCTTAAGGATTAGCTACGTAACCACAGGATTTGAAGGTGCTGACTCCAAGATTCCATCTTCTCCGTTCTCTCTCCTCTCTCTCTCGTCTCTCGTCTCTCTCTCTTCTCTCTCTCTCCTCTCTCTCTTTTAACATATCCGTTTGCATACTCCCCATGTCCACGGATGACGGTATTGCTATCAAACTTAATACGAATTCAGACCTGCATGCATAGACGTGCGTGTCTAGAGATGCCAAGTTGTATGAACAAAGCTTCAACTTGGTCGTAATATAGCGATACTCTCATCATGGATCCCTTTCATATGACATCAAGTTTGTTCACCTTTTGACCACGACCTTATCTGCGAAGTGATATTTACAGTGCTTCTAATACTTATATCAGAAGCCCTGTAAAGTTACAAAAGGTCAGTGGCGTTTGATATCTCGGTCAAAATCACTTGGAACTACGCGGTCGCGATACGAGTAGCCGTTTTCTATGGCTTGGCATTACTCTGGTCTCAAAGAATTGTTTTTAAACGTAAGAGGACTCTTTTTAGCGAACGCCAGCATATTTCGAAAGTTAATAATAATGGGAATTCGAGCTGATTTCTTGTTCAATACAAAAATTCACTTTTGTTTCATAAATCCTATTTTGAGAACTTATGAACACTGTTATGTAAAAAAAATGAATAATAATAAATAAAACTAAAAAGGTTCTTAATCCGGATCTCGATCCATCTATAATGTTTTGAGGAGATATTCTGGATACAGAGAGAGAGAGAGAGAGAGAGAGAGAGAGAGAGAGAGAGAGAGAGAGAGAGAGGCCTATGAATAAATGAAAGCTCCCCAATTTCGTTCGCTGACATTTTCCTGATTTTATCAACTTCAGAAATTACAAAAAGATTTCTGTAATTTATATTGACGAAAAGTGGAGAATGTGGTTCTAGAATTAATATGGAAGGTGCCATGCCACTGGATGGTCGAGCCTCTACAATTGTAAACCGTTTTGAAACCTCGTAACTTTTTGGCCGGAAGGGAAAACTACATACACAGAACACAAAGGCTTCCCTTGTACCCCTTCTGTCCAACCGTAGTAAAACTTACATTAATAAATATAAGAACTAAAATGTGAAAACTTGGTTTTTTCAGTCTTTAAAAACTTTTCCAAAGTCAATTTGGACAACCTACTCTGGGTGTTCCATATATTCATAACTTACATAGATATAAAGAACACACATTAAATTCATTTTGAAGCTTAAGACCAATAAGTTTTACTTTCTGACTTGAAGTAAATAATGATTTAATATGAATAACTTCCATTTAACCTCGCAAAATCTTTTACGGCTTCAACTAAATCATACCTAAGATACTCTTACTGCCACCAGCGCCCTCCAAATTTCCTGCCTTTGGATCTAGATCTATGTTTCCAGTTTTTGTTTTAATTAGGAGACAAACAAACAGGCAAGGGTGAGAGACAGCGGTAATGAATTACTACACTCACATGTACACGGATTTGGAACTAACCTATAAACGGTCTTTACTTTTGTGCAGTAAAAACGTTTATTGTTACTGGAATATGATGAGACAAGATTGAGTTTGTGATGTGATTGTAAATAAATATATTTCCTAAATATTTTCTCCTAAATTTTCTAGTTTCATTTTCATTATACATAAAATTCATACTTGGAGAGATCCATTTATTTCGTTCTACGTTTAGCCACTCTTGCTACAGAGTAAAGTGCTCTCTCTCTCTCTCTCTCTCTCTCTCTCTCTCTCTCTCTCTCTCTTCTCTCTCTCTCTCTCTCTCTCTCTATATGTGTGTGTGTGTGTGTGTGTGTGTGTGTATACACATCAAGCATATGGATATGCTCAAGAATATTTCCACGATAAGGCTCATCAGCAGCAAGTAACTTCTGTACATACGTTAGCATTCGCCTCGAGCTCGAACGCATTCTTTTGTTTCCTGGATATTGAGGTCCTGCATTCCAGCGTTTCTTCCACAACATTTATCCAGCTCTTTCTAATTCCTCCTCTCTTTCTAGACAATCTTAACACACCCTACTCCTTCCTTTCGCTTCTGCTAATCATTTGACCATTCCTACATATCTCAATATACAAGTACATATACGCATACTCATGCATATACGTGTTATCACGTAAAGAATAATTAATAACCTTTCCAAAGGACAAAGTGTAGGCGCGAGTGTTATTTCAGAGGGAATTATTAATAGCCTTTTCAACTAACAAACTACAGGTCGATTTTAATTAGCATGCCGCTGAGTCAAGAGAGGAAGAAGTAGCCTCTTTTTAAATAAACCTCGGTTCTGATGGGAAAGGCCGTATACACAAGCAGGAGCACACCTACACATACACAGGAGATATATATATATATATATATATATATATATATATATATATATATATATATATATATATATATATATGTATGTGTGTGTGTGTGTGTGTGTGTGTATATATATATATATTTTATATATATATATATATATTTATATATATATATATATACATATCATATATATATATATATATATATATATATATATATATATATATATATATATAAAGATAAATGCCACGAAGGAAAAATAAACGAAGGAGTGGCATTTATCTTTATTTATGGATTTATCACGTTCCTAACTTTCGTGATTCTGTTATACATATATATATATATATATATATATATATATATATATATATATATATATATATATATATATATATATATATATATATATATATATATAGGTATATATGTATTGGTATCATAAGTAACTCCCCTTTTAGTCATCATTGGCACCCATTGGCATGTATCTAAAATTCCGACTTACCTACTCCGCCTTTTTAGTAGAATTCCCTTGATGTCAAGAATGAAGTTGCCCTTTTTCGTTCTCTCTCTCTCTCTCTCTCTCTCTCTCTCTCTCTCTCTCTTTTTTTTTTCTTTTGTATGTTTCCTTTTTTTTCTGTAACTTCGTCGAAACACTCCATTAACTTTCTTTCCTACTGTCCTCTGTTCTCCCCACCCCACCCCCTGCCACCTTTCCCATTCTTATTAAGACTCCCATGAAGGAGATGGGGGGGGGGAGCGGTTTGTCTGTCTCTTACCGTGGTTCTCCCCGTCCCACCATTCCTCCCTCCCCCGCCACTCCCCCAGCCAATTGACTTCCCCCTCCCCTGTCCCCTCCCGAAGACTTTTTAGTGTCCCACGAGACCCCCTAACAAATTCCTATCATCGTAAAAAAAACTTCCTCCTCTAAATGGTCTATCTCGACTTTGTAGTATGTTTTTCTCCACTCATATTTCCCTGTAGAGTCCGCACTTTGTGGACACAGTGTGTGTGCAGTTTTTTTTTTTTTTTTCTCTCTCTTTTTTGTTCTTCTTGCCCTCTGGCGTCCTTATTAAAAGTTTTTTTTTCATATTCCTTTTTTGAGATTTTCTGTTAATATGGACTGATTGTAACTCTGCAGCTGGTTGCTCGATACAGGTTTTTTGCTCTCTCTCTCTCTCTCTCTCTCTCTCTCTCTCTCTCTCTCTCTCTCTTCTCTCTCTCTCATTCTACTTACGTGCACTTGTACCTGTGTGAACGGGGTCTAATTAACACATAATTACAGCACTCGAACATCAAATTCCATGTGTTTCGAATTATCATAATTAACGTAACACTTCCAGAACATAAGAGATCAAATTACGATTGTATACATACTTATAATGATTTCGCTTTTACTTTTGGCATATTCCATGAAAACAACGTAAGAGCGTTCTTCTTTTGTTAAATGTTTCCTTCCGTATTTTTCTAGAGTTTTCAGTTATTTCTCCACCGTGTATACTTTCATATTGTTTGACATATTGTCAAAACGTGTGCAATAAGGAACAGTAGATTGCCTTCATAAGATCTAATTGCAAAACATTTACCCACCCTCACTTTTATTTTATTTATTTTTTTACCAAGGTGAGGATATGTCGGCCCCTTTCATTTTTTTTTTCTTATCCAAGACTGTAAAGCTAAAAAGATCTAAAACGAGTGAGGCAATTCAGATATTAAGTGGCCGTTGTTTACTGTCAAAAAAACATATATTGCTTAACGGGAAAAAGTGTCGCTTTTTAATCTTTATATGAAAAAATTTATTTCAGTCCTTTCATTCTAAACTTTTTATGAACACATTTGCCATTCCTAGTATCCGATTTTCTCTAATTCTTAAGTTAGAAGCCTGTATCCAGTAGACTTGTCCCTTTCATTTTTTCAGAAAAATGTATTCCCGGAAGCTTTGTAAATCCATTTTGCATCTAACATTGGAAATATGTCTTGCACAGATTTATATTGCGTCGGACTGATTATTTTACACCTGACAAACATCCACTATTGTTATCCCTAATAGATGGTGGATGCTTGTCAGGTGTAGACTATTCCCAATAACTCGGAGAAAATAATCTGTTCACCATTGTTATCCCTAATAGAAGTTCCCCTTTGGACAAGAGGTTTTCGCGTTCGGCTGCCAATCCGGTGGTCAGAAGTTCGATTCTCGGCTCTGCCAACGCGGAATCAGAGGAATTTATTTCTGGTAATAGAAATTCATTTCTCGATATAATGTGGTTCGGATTCCACAATAAGCTGTAGGTCGTCACCGTTGCTAGGTTACCAATTGGTTCCTAGCCACGTAAAAATATCTAATCCTTCGGGCCAGCCCTAGGAGAGCTGTTCATCAGCTCAGTGGTCTGGTTAAACTAAGATGTACTTACTTATCCCTAATAGGAATATTGTAGTGGAGTAAAAGTTCGATGCAGGTTTAAACCAGAATGGTGAACCTTCCTCAACGAACCTGATTGGAGCACCTTTGAAGTTTCTTAACAAAGCAAGATGATTGGAAGTGTAGCTCTTGATTTACGAAGCATAGTATTTTATGTCTTATTCATTATTTTTTTCTTATCTGTTCGCTCTCGTATGCCGTGTAATTATAGCTCTTTCTATTTACAAACTACATCTGGTGGTATCTTTTGAGGAAGATCACTTGTACCTGTTAAGACGTTTGTGGTAAAAGCAAAATGACTCATTATTATCCGTTATTGTTTTGATAAGATGCTTTCTCACTCACTCTCTTGATACACACACACACACACACACACACACGCACGCACGCACGCACGCACGCACGCACGCACGCACGCACGCACGCACACACACACACACACACACACACACACACATATATATTATATATTATATATATATATATATATATATATATATATATATATATATATATATATATATATATATATAAGAAGCGAAAGTCGTGTTCCTCTTGCATTCTTTTCTTCCTAATTTTGGCATACATATTAAGGTAATCAGAGCCCCTTCATAATTATTGTTGATTCCGTAACCAATTTTAGAATGCTTCATTATTTTATGGTGTCTTAGTATGACGTCGACTACTCGTTTTTCTCCCATTATAGAATTTCTCGAGTCATATTTGTATTCATTATTTTAGATTACTTTGTTTTGAATTATAATGATCAGAATCATCTATTTGACATAGCTAGAATTTTGCTCTTTTTTTCAGTGCTGACAGAAATCATTATTCCTGTTTACTTTATTTTGATTCTAATTTAAAATATCAGCTGAGAATTTAATCATTTTCATTTTACATAGCTCGAACTTTTTTCTCTTTTTCTTCAGTGTTAATAGAAAACATTAAGGAGATCAGAACCGGCCGTAACTGCGAGAGCTTAAGGAACAAGGACATCCCTTGTTCCTACAACGAAGAACGCATCTTCAGCATCCTTTACGGAGATTCCTACGACAGTCTCGACCTCATAGCCCACACCCCTGAAGAGGCCAACATCTGGGTCACCGGCCTCAACGCCCTCATAGGAGCCTCCAAATGTGAGTCTTGAAATTAGAGGATTCTTTGTTTATTAATGTTAGGGGAATTATTCGGACTTCAGTTGATTATTAAGTGTGTGTTTGTGTATGTTTGTATGTAGTATGTAAGTGTATATATGTATTTATGTGTGTATATATATATACATATATATATATATATATATATATATATATATATATATATTATTTATTTTATGTATTTTATATATATATCTATATATATATATATATATATATATATATATATATTAAAGCATGAATTCCCCACTGTGTTCTAAAATCAGTCATCTGCTATTAATCGTTCAGCGATTCTATTTGCAGAAGGCAAATCTGCTTCAGTTCTCGTTAATTCTATCTCTCCTCAATCCGTGTATCCCCACATTTATTCGCTTTCAGGAAACTTCAGTGTATTTCGATACCAGAATATCTCTCATCCATCTAGAAATATCTCTTGAGAAACTGCAGCCACCGCCATGTTATAGACTTGAGCCTGAATGACATTTCTGTGCAAAGGAAATTCTCGGTAGGTGGCTATTTTAGGCTTTGCCTTCGCAAGTGCTTGGATAATAGGGAGAGGTTGAGACATTCAGATTGAGAGGTAAATTTAGGTTTAGGTGATAAAGAACGATGCAAAACTTGCTTTGTGAGAAATGAGTGAGGATTTATCTGCTTCGAAAATGAAATCATAACTCCAGATTATAAGACGGCAGCTGGGGGAGTTATCAGCTTTCTCGAAGAACCAAGTCATTTGAAAGAGAAATGGAAAGTAAAATGGAAAGGGAGCATTGCATTGGAACTAAATTGAAGCCAGGACCTTCAAACAACTACCTCAATAGGAAGAAAAACGTAGTTATTGTAGTTACAGGATAACTTGAGAATCGACTTGACCAGGTATTTTGTGAGTGTTATCGAAGGAGTAGGAGCCTTCTTTGTTATCGAAGGAGTAGGGGCCTTCTTTGTTATCGAAGGAGTAGGGGCCTTCTTTGTTATCGAAGGAGTAGGGGCCATGTTCCTTGTTTGTGGGGTATCGAAGGTGGAGTAGGGGCCGAGTTCTTTGTTCAATACAATAATAACATAATTAGCTGAAAGAGTGTAGCCAATGAATAGCTTACCTGGGAAAGTATTTATAGACTGTATGGCAAATAAAATAGGGAAGATTGATAGTTTTAAATATGATATCTCTGCTGAGAGAATGTAGAGAAAGAAGAATACCATGCCATTTGTAACGTAGGTAAGAGAATGTAGCAGATGGATAGGTTATTATAAAAAGCATATGAAAACTTAAATGAAAAATAGATAGCTTAGCCGACAGATTATATATAGTCGGGCTAAATATTATGTTGATATAGGTTAACTTTATATTACATTGACATATGTAATTTGTAACATAACTTCCCTTTTACCACAGAGGAATATTAACCAGAGTTATCAGAAGCTCTCTCTAAGTCATGAGAGTGGGTTGATCTTTACGAGGACAAATGTCACTGACTTTATGAAGGGCGTAAACTCGGTTCTCGCTGTATTTTCCTGCCTTATCAGGTTACACTGAAATACAGAAGCCTGAAACAATTTCAGGTTAATATGTACTGTAGGTGCAATGAACTGCTGCTGTCAGTTGGATGTTTCTAGAAAGTATTTTCTGAAAGTTAAACCACTGTTTCATATGCTCTGACGAAGTTGTTCCGCAGTATATAATAAGATGATTTAATTCAACCCTGACTGTTTCTGAACTATTTAACTTCGTGTATCTTTTCAGTATTGAACATGTGAAATATCGATAATTACAGCGCTTTATACTGTTCACAAAAGAGTATGACGTTCATAAAACTGGGTGTTCATTTACAAGCTTTAACCAAAGCTTATAATTTTTCTCCTGACTATGATTTAGAGCAAAAAACAAAGCAGCACGGCAGTGCCATATGAGGCATGCTAAAGTCTTGCCAGTCTTCCCGGAGAAGTGTAGAAATGTAATATTATTCTTCTATAAATATTAAGTTCATTTTGTGGTCTAAATATAGGAAATGTAAGAATGGTAAAGAAAAAAATATTTTAATTGAAAATAAAAGAACAGTTACTTTTAAGGATTTTAGTCTGAATGAGACTTCATGAATTTCTGCTTGAGAAAAGTTAAGAATACCTAAATGAAAATTGACTTGTACATATCGTTAGGCGATTTATTGTTTGAAGTATTATGCATATATACCGCTTGAGGCGTCCGTGGGAACAGAAAAATTTAAATAGCTTTGGAAGGGCTCACAGTAAAATTTAGTCAAAGTGATGAATTCTATCAAGAAAGTAGCAAAAAGGAAAAGAGAATTAGATAATTTCATCGTTAGTTAACTGTTACAACTAAATCTTGAAACACATTTTGCAAAATTTCCAAACACCGTTATGTACCCCTAACCGGATGGAAAAAAAAAGGCAAAAACTTATGTAAAATCATGGGATTGATCCAAAAGGAAGCGGTAACCTCGACTTTCGACAGACAGAGAAAATGGGATCATAGAAAACGGAAATCGGGTAGTGAAGAGATAAAACAGTCGGCGAACAGTCCCCTGCCACATTGATGGAGCAACAGACCAGCCCCTGGAAAGGCGGGATATTGCTCGAATCGGGAAAAACATAAAGAATTAGAAAAGTCCAATACTTTATCTGTCCTGAATGAAAACATAGATCATAGGGCTGTCTTTACTAGCTCTCATCAAGAAACTTAACATAACGACGAGGTAGATGTAATTCACGGTATGATTTCCGCTAACTTGAACAGGCTTTCAACGCTGAGAAAAGTAAATGTAAATGTAATCCGTAGAAATGTTCGAGTTTATTGGTTAGTGAGATCAAATTACAGATTAAAGAAGCCCTCGAAATGACGTTAGTTGGTAGATAGCATTTAAATGAAGTTCGAAAACCTGGAACGTTGACAAAGACATTCGTATACAATATGACCCAATTTCATAAAGGGAAAGGAAGAGATTGCGCTTGATATTTGTACTGGAAACCCTAAGGAAATATTACACAGTTAAATGAGATTACGTTTAGGAGTTGGGAAAATAATTTCGTATGAATTCCTTACGTGGAAAATATGCATTTCCACATATAATGTGCATAAAAAGACTATATTGAGAGCCCAAACACACCTGCCACGGCCGCTGGAGATATTATGCTAAATAAACGACCCCATAAATTATTTGAAATTAAAAAGGGTCATGGAAAACAATAGCATGGTTTCGCAGAATGGGCTCCTTCAGGAGAGAAGAGTCGAAAGAACGGAGTCCATAATATAAGAGAAATTTGAACACAAAGATCAGTCATCAGGAAGCACTTGTAAATCGAGAGCAACTTCAGCTTGTGTAGTCTTTGTTACTGCTCAGCTGTCATTGGAAACGACGCCTTAGTGGTTGCTTATTGTCAATCAACTGAAAAGTCAGTCGTTATTGAAATATGGGTCCAGTGTCAGTAACATTATCTGTCAGAGAACGAATGGAACTGGGATGCAATAATAACTGTTCTTATTACGAAGGAAGAAGTAAACCAGCTTCGTAAGGGAGGGGCATGCCCAGTGAATTTCGCAATTTGCCCCGTAAGGGGAAGTAAGCAATCACTGAGCTGTTCAGTCCGGGAGAGGCTGTTTTCCATACAACAGGTATGGGAATAACTCTATCGATTTCACTTTAGCAAAGATATATATATTTGCAGCAGTGGCTAGGGTCCGGGTTAATTTCGTATTGGAAATACATTATATAACTTCAGTAGAGATGTGTTCTGTAATCTAGTTACAGCGAAGATACGATCTTATAAATAGTCTTAATACCTAAGGTACGATTATAAACAGAACCCTAAATGTGTATAGATTGCGAGAAAAAATGCAGTGAACTATATACAACTTTCTTGGCACGAATGCTGACGAGACAGAAAGGACGCTTAATGAGAAAAGGAGAATAAGAATGAAAAAAGAGAGAGGAGGTAACTGGAGATAGCGATGATAATAAATTAAAGTTGGTTATTGTTCTAGCTAAGAGGTCTGTGATTGTTTCGTAGCTGCGAGTTCACTGGGAATATTCTACATTTTGTTTGATGGAAAGCTGCTAGAGTATTATACGCTTTATTTTATCACTTGGGAAAAGATAGGGCTTTGCGACCTAGAATTCGCTAAGCCTTGCGGTTTTCGTTTTCAGTACTGTGTGGTGTGATGGCTTATATTAATTATGATGTTAATGCAGAATTAATAGATGAAATCTTAACATCCTTTAGGAATGAAAAGATTCTGATTTAAAAGCCTTGTTCTAGTAGTATAACTACTATTTTGGTTTACACCGTGTGTACAGATAGATCAAAGGACACTCGTTTAACTATTTTTTCTATTGTATCCATCTATTATCATGTTCAAGAAAGATTTATTTTTCAATGCCATTCAGAACGTGCGATTGAAACGAACTCGGTGTCATAATACAATAGTAATACATACATGACGAAAATGCTGAGGAAAAGCTTCAATGAAATTTCCCAACTCTATAATGAGGACACTTTTCAAAGAAGAAGTCTACGGGATGTTAAACCCATTGTTCACTTACTCTGTCCTCATGTTTACAGTTGCAACTTTAAAATTCCATCGTTAGTGATTTTACTCATTTTAGTAAAGTTCCATTATGTGCCACTGAAAGAAAATATTCAATGATCCAGTGAGCGAGCCAGCACGCATACGTGTATATGTATATTTCACATTCTTATTATACTCTGAAATACGTACTCGTTTGTATATTTAACATTCTTATTCCTCTGCAGTTAGTGTGAAGGCCTGGAGTGCACGCACGTGGTCTTCTGCAAGTAGATGTTTATTTAAAAGTTGAAAAACATTCAATGGGGAACTTGAAAGCCTTTTTCGTCACGTTCCCCCTATTCCTCGCTGTAGAAAAGTATGTCCTTAAAGGAGAGAGAGAGAGAGAGAGAGAGAGAGAGAGAGAGAGAGAGAGAGAGAGAGAGCTTATTACATTTAGTTTCGGAATGCTGAAAGAGAAATAAATATTGAAAAGGTATGATAAGAAAGAAAAGGATTAATAACGAGAATTTTACCTCTCTCTCTCTCTCCAGGTAATTAACGGTAATTGCACTCTCATCCAAAAGTGATTAATAAAATGGTGCGCTCCTTGGAATGAAAGACAGCGACCATTACATGGAAAAATAGGACCGTGAACTTGAGCCATTGCAAGAAACATGAATCAAAACGATACGGTGAACGTAATATCGCAATTGAGACGCAAAAACTGCCCGTCCGATCATCTCTTCTATTGGAGGAATCTCGCCATAACTCGGAAGAACCAAAACGCCATTCAGTGCTGCTCTCTGCCGGCGTGAATCAAAACTACGATATCGAGAACACTTGGTGGGTGCTTCTCATTAACTCTTTTCGTTAACGCGATGAAAAGCTGATGTATCGGTTGGTATTAGGTCTTCACGAGACGATGTTTTTATTAAATGGAATAATTTTATAAGCAGTGCAATTATAATTCATTGATGCGATATCTATATATACATGGACGCCGTTTCTTGCGCTGATATTCCCACTGAAAGAATTCCGTTCAAAACCGTTGATGGTGGACGCATCAAATCGAATCGAGGGTCATTAAAAGCTCATTTATAGTTTTACTGGTCTCCCGACACCTCCCGTCTTAAGGATAGGGGAAGGAAATAGGAACCAAAATAACCTTAAACGATTTACGATCATACGCTGTCCCGGGACGCTGGTTTTTTTTTTTTTTTTTTTTTTTTTTTTTTCTCCCCAAATAAGAATTGCTCGAAATGGTGGTTCCCCTTTCTTAGCAATGTCCTTTAGGATTAAAAACGAAGGGCTTAGAGTAAGGCGGTTTCTGCCTAAGATTCGTATATCTTTAAAAGAAACTCTTCTTTGAGTAAAGTTTATAAATGTCTGAGAGAGAGAGAGAGAGAGAGAGAGAGAGAGAGAGAGAGAGAGAGAGAGAGAGAGAGAGAGAGAGAGAGAGAATTATGATCATAGATGAATGCATTAGTCACTGAAATTTCAGCTTTTATACTATATCTGTTTTACTACCATATTGCTGCATGTTTAAACTTTTTTTATTTATGAACTATAAATTCAGTTTCAGGCTGGCCACTGGTAGTAGTAGTGATTATTATCTGATATTTGATTGATAAAAAAAGACTGAGTGGCCTCGATGTAGGCAAGCCATCGTCAGGATATCTCCCTCCAGGCCGTAATTTGAGAGAGAATTTGATTGAAGTTGTTTAACTGGCCCATCTCTAGTAAATGGTAATGACGAGAGAAATTTCATTTATGTTATTGATTTTTCGGTTTTGACTTAATAATTGGGTTCATGGCGGCGGTAGGTGCATTTGATATATCGCGTATATTTTGACAGCTTCCTTTTCCTCTCTTCGAACGAGAATCGTTTGGGAATTTTCCATTTATTTCTTCATTTGTACTAAATTACCTTAACCTTACTCGTGAACTTAGTTATATCAGCCTTCTCTTGCTTGGGTAATCTTACTGTATTTTCAATGTGATCATCCAGGTGATGAATGATTGTTCTGTTCCTTCTGTTCTTTTTCTTTACTTTCCCATAAATTGAGTCTTTTTTTTTTCTATATATATAGAAAAAGGAGAAAATGGCCTCGAGTTCCACAGAAAAGTCGCTTCTCCGCGAAGACCAGAAGTAATAAATCGTCACCAAGATATGATATTTTCTGGGAATATTTATAGCACCATAAAGACCAATGTCCTTGAAGATCCTTTTTAGTAAGAAGGCAACATAACCTCTGTCCTTTGTGTCTACAACTCCACATACCACATACCGTTTGGCCTAACAGGTTTCACATTATGACTTGAGGAGTGAATTGTGTACCTGGTTGCTAGTGGATTGATGTGGGTTGCTACTGAGGTGGAGAGAGAGAGAGAGAGGAGTGATAAGTACTCTGTCATACATATACCAATATATATATATATTATATATATGTGTGTGTGTCTGTGTGTGTACACACATATATACACAGTGTGCATTTGCCTTGATCGTATATTTGTCTGTATGTGTTTGCACCCGTGTTTGGATGGTGTGCACACGCAAATACACCCTGCAGTTTTCAACACTTGTCAAGGATTCCCAAGAGCTAGTATAAAAGTGACTCCCGGTTCCAGAGGAATTGAATTTCCCTGCGCTTTATTCTCTCTCTCGCGTGTGTGATGTCAGAATGATCTATGAAATATAAGAGTGTGTTGTTTATGTCTCCGAGGCCGCGAAATATTTATGATTTTCCTTTTGCAAAACGAGACCCGTGGTGCTCAGGTAAACATGACTGTCTTTGCAGCTTTGGTCTGTGTCTTCATTGTTTTGGCATAGATCGCGTGGATCTTCACATTTCGCTTACATTTCTTTGATACACTGTATGAATGTCATAGCTAGCAGCTCATCTTTGAAACTAATGTCGTTTTGTTTGCAAGGACATCATAGTTCGCCATGTTACGTCATGCTATGACTGCGTGCTTCAAAGTTTTAAAGAGTGGATGCCGGCTCGGCCAACGCGGAATCAGAGAAATTTATTTCTGGTGATAGAAGTTCATTTCTCGATGTAATGTGGTTCGGATCCCACAATAAGCTGTAGGTCCCGTTGCTAGGAGACCAATTGGTTTCTAGCCACGTTAAAATATCTAATCCTTCGGGCCAGCCCTAGGAGAGCTGTTAATCAGCTCAGTGGTCTGGTTAAACTAGGATAAACTTAACTTTTAACTTTAAAGAGTGGATTCTATAGTACTCAGTTTGGTGAAATGGTAAAAGCCTCTCAAAGCTAAATACATATAATGTTGTGGAATTAAAGTTTATCCCGGAACTCTTCAACGAATTCCTACTCAGTCTCGTATGATAATAAGGGGCTCTAAAGTCTACGCTCTACGGCCTTTCTTTTTCTTTTTTTAAATCTCTCAGATGGAAGATGTTATTGTTTTAATGCTAAAGGGTTGGGAAGATGCTTCTGCGCGTGAATACTAAGACTTTAGGAAAACAGATCCTCTTCCTAGAATTTGAAGTTACATCAAAACGGTTTCAGCGTTATAGTTGCATTTTGTGAAAGTTGGTCTTAATTGCAAAGTTCGACAAAGCTTTGATCTTATACCAAATTAATCCAATTAAAAAGTGATTTCACCTCTGGACAAAATACATGTAAATACGATTATCACGAATTTAGAATGTTTTCAGGAGTAGCCTGAGTGAGAATATTAAATGTATTATAATAGGTACAGAGAGTCTGACGAATTAAAAACAAGAAATGCAATACTTATTAAGTGCGTCCCAGATAGACGACACAGCTTGGAGATACGAATGGGGGAAGAAAGACAGCAAACAGCTCTCTCTCTCTCTCTCTCTCTCTCTCTCTCTCTCTCTCTCTCTCTCTCTCCTTCTGAATGATATTGTTTACGATGTTTATATAAGGCACCGTCTTGTTTGCTATTCCCTTTTCCGTTTCTGTTTACACTGAAGTATCTCCGGGAGAGGAACCGCCGAGGTTAACCGCGTCAGTAGCCTCGTTTTCGGCGGTCGTAAAGACGTCTGGGTTTCTGTGGGTGTGACTTGTGGCTGTTAGGACCTGCCGAAGGACGGGGTCGTCATATTAAACCACCTGCTGTTCACCGAGAGAGAGAGAGAGAGAGAGAGAGGCAATTTTTCCACATACTCAATAGTACGCGAACGACGAGTAGGTCTCAGGTCATTGAACTGCTTCGTCTGCTATGGAAGTTTACCTACAAACATCAGAACAACTTTAGTGGTGAATGACAACTTAGAGGAGAGAGAGAGAGAGAGAGAGAGAGAGAGAGAGAGAGCGCCTGAACCATACATAAAACGGTGATTTTACCCTAGGGTGTATGTGAGAGGTTTATCGGGAATTTGCATAAGATTACAACATCTTACATTGAGGAAATTTACATTTCTTCGTTGAGAGAAAAATCGCAACCTGCTTTCATCCTTTTCCTATGATACTCAGCTATTTTCCTAATTCTAAAAGCTCATATATATATATTCATGGTACGTAATTTTTTCTTTTTCTTTTGGTCAGGAGTTGAACTTACTGCAGTACTTTTTTTTATTAACTGATATTCACTGTGATTTTCGGATCGCTCAGTTACTGGTTTCGAACTGCAGTACTTCGTTCAATTTTTACAAATATTTCAATATTTGTCTGAGTTCACTTTAAATCTATAGATACTGATTTACATTGCATCCACTTACAATTCCGATGTCCACTATCATTGTCCCACTTTCAAGGATATAAAGTAAAAATTATTTATGTTAAAGCAGACTGCGAGATAAAAAAAAAATATAGTGCATGACTGGAGCTGTCGAATTCTAACGAAAACACATGAAAGCAATGGAGGGTTAACGCTTTGTGTCTATTCAACCGAGGGATCATATTGAATAAATAGTGACTGAGGGGTGGACAGTTGACTGGCATGAGAAACTATACCAATGATTTTAAAATCCTCGTAATTATCGTTATTGACTTTTTTGTCTTTAATTCTGAGCTTGATTATTTAACACATGTAAGGTCATTTATGCCTCGATTAGTCTACTCACCTTCTTCGGGTTGAGCTCAGGTACTTTTCAAGGTCAAATCGTGGTGCAGTTTAACCGATAAATGAATCCAGAGGTCAGCAGAGGATTAGGTCTCCTCTTTACACCTGAATAGAGACTCATTCGTCATCGAATAGCAGGGTATTAGTGCAGGCTCGGCAGCGTGTATGTGTATTGAATGGTAGTTTTGTATAAATCCTATTAAAAAAAATAAGTCAGCGGAGCGCTATCATATACCAACAAATTTGGAACTGTTGGTATTTTGAATTCATGGAGGTAAATATTGTAATTAGGTATTTACATAGATGTCTTTGTTAAAGAATAGATGGGTAACCGTTGTTTGAAAGAGATATTGGTAGCGGTAAAAACATTTCCTGATGGAAGCCATTTCAATCAGGCGTTAAAGTAAAAGCACGTAGAGAGAGAGAGGAGAGAGAGAGAGAGAGAGAGAGAGAGAGAGAGAGAGAGAGAGAGCAACCTGATCCCAAAAGACTTGCAAAGACCTGAACGTTATATACTTGTGTTTAATTTCTATTTTTTGTCAACAATCTGTTGGAGCCATCTGGCCATCACAGATAACAAAAGATTCAGTTATCAATCTTTGGCAAAGAAACATTCAATTTCCTTAGATAAAAGCCTGATTTTGGATGCTCTATGTGTTTAATGGTGGGCGTTTTATTGCGTAAATCATACACTGAGTATCAGGAAAACTCGTTCCAAGAATATACATTAAAGGTTCACAGTCATATTTCGAATCCCATATTTATTTTTTTTATAATGGTGTGGAAATTTACTTGTTGTCGTTTATTGAAAAGCTGAAATATACTCTGGGGAAACTTTTCATAATAGACTTGCAATCTTCCCTGAATTGTGAGTATTTTTTAAGTACAATACATGCGTGTATATGCGTGTACATAAGATGAAACTTGAAACTCGCATATTTTTTTCTGGTTGACTGAAAACAGCTCATTATCACGTCATTTTTATACAATACTTAAAAAGTCTTAGACAATAAACAGTTTGGTCGAGGGCAAAATAGTGAAATTGCGTAGAGTGAATTAAAAGGTCGTAATCGTTTGGGAGTAAAAATGAAAAAATTTTTCACTTCACAGTGGGGCTGTTGTTCCGAGCTCTGTTATCAAATTTTTGCTGAAGTAGAGTAATATGTTAACATAGATCGGATTTTGCGTACCGGTTTTAACGCTTTTATTGAAGTATTTGGTAGCTTTTGAATCCAAATAAAAATATTTACGAAACGTGTACTAGAGGTTTAGGTTAGATTCAAGTAAAAGCTTCTGTAAATCTGTCGGCAATTTCCTTTCTGCTCTTGAAACATATCAACTTTTTTGGAGAAGCTGAGAGAGAGAGAGAGAGAGAGAGAGAGAGAGAGAGAGAGAGAGAGAGAGAGAGAGAGAGAGAGAGACTTTAGAAACTCTATGCCTGAAGTGTTAGACCTAAAATGTTTTAGTATCCAGGAATTGATAGAGTACAATGAAATCAAGAGGGTAATGAAAGAAGGGTTACTTTTATACAAGAGGAACCGACGTGTTGCTAATGATTCTTCTGCGTCTCTGAGTTGAATAGGAGGCCTTTAATGTGTATATATGTTTTGAGGACTTCACCATTGATTGATAATGATGTTGATGGTTATGAGTATGCTTGATATCAATGAGTTGCGAAATCTGTTACGAATGCTAACAAAACAAACTTAATTGGCCTCTTGGTTATAGTATAGTTTTTATAAAGAAATATGTTCTGAACAATATATTTTCCTAGTTCAAAGGCTCGATTTTCTACTTCACTTAATTGACGGCGCCTTCGACACTATTCATATCATTCAGTTCTGTTAGAGTCGGTGCACTGAAATATCTTCTTCTCCTCATTCAACTTGAATCCCACCTCCTCAAGGATTCGCTTGCTAAACTTTCCCTTCTCCAGATGTTCCGCTCGCGTGCCTCGGTTAACTAAGAGATCCCTGTTCCTGAATTTCACCCCGGGCTATTTTCTTCCCCTTCAGCTGCCCCGGACGCCGTGAACGACCGACAGACGCTGCGGGAGACGTGGCTTCAGGAGATGTTCGACAAGGCCTCCAAAAACTCCTCCGGGGGATTCATCGACGAAAACACCTGCATCAAACTCATCAAAAGACTGGACTCCCAGGTGACCGTCGTGAGGGTCAGGCAGAAATTGCAGGTGGGTTTGAGATATTATTATTATTTTTTTATTTTTTTTTTTTTTTTGCTTTTTTATTATTATTATTATTATTATTATTATTATTATTATTATTATTATTATTATTATTATTATTATTATTATTATTATTATTGGGCACAGTTTTCCGTGTCGAAAATGAAGACAATGGTTGCAGGTCCACATAATATAGCATGTGAGTATATGGTCTTTAATGGATATTAAAAGCTTTCGAAAGCTTTTAATATCCATTAAAGACCATATACTCACATGCTATATTATTGTGGACCTGCAGCCATTATTATTATTATTATTATTATTATTGTTTAAGTTACTGCAATCATCTTTAAGTATTTTTCATTATATGGTGAACATATACTCAACCAATATGCATATGCAAACATAACCATATTTATATACATACACGACGGATACATACAATTAGTTAGAAAAACAGTTGGTAAAATGCATATTGATGTATTTACCGAAGGCTCATTGACCATAATTATTATTATTATTATTATTATTATTATTATTATTATTATTATTATATTATTATTATTAGTTCGGTTACAGCAATCATCTTTGAGAATTTTTGCAATATATGGTGAGCATATACTCCACCATATGCATATGCCAAACATAAACCATATTTATATACATACACGACGGACACATACAATCAGTTAGAAAAAACAGTTAGTAAAATGCATATTGATGTATTTCCTGAAGGCTCGGTGACCAGAAGAGATGAAGAGATTGGGAAAGCGACAAAGATATCGAGTTGCTCTTTGCAACATCTCACTGCTGACGTCTTGCTGCTTGCTACGAGTCGCAACCTCGGTGTCGGTAGCGTGCTTGCATGACTCTTTGCTCGCACGAAATAATTCGAGATTTTTGGTAGGATTCGTGCGAAAATGGTTGATGATCTTGGCGCGCTGATATATATTAATAATATACTTATTTAATATATAGATATATATATATATATATATATATATATATATATGATATATATATATATGTATATATATATCTATATATATATATATATATATATCTATCAGGGAGTAGGCGTTATATAATATTATATAATTTTATATATATATAGATATATAGATATATAATATATATATGATATATTATATATATGTGTCTATATCAGCGTAGGGCGTATATATATATATATATATATATATATATCTATATATATGATTATGATCACTTAGCACGTGATTCGTTATCACACATATCCACAGGTGAAAAATAAGAGACAGGGTGTAGGTCCTGACCGGTTTCGGCTTTATTTTCAAGCCATTGACAAAGGACTGATACATGGTATTAGATGTCACAAGTACATATACTACAGAGACAGTGCTGACGAACATACACACAAACGGTTGTGTGTATGTTCGTCAGTACTGTCTCTGTAGTATATATACTTGTGATATATATACTTGTGACTTCTAATACTATGTATCAGTCCTTTGTCAATGGCTTGAAAATAAAGCTGAAACCGGTCAGGACCTACACCCTGTCTCTTATTTTTCACCTGTAGATATGTGATATATATATATATATATATATATATATATATATATATATATATATATATATATTGTACGTGTGTGTTCATGTTTGTATGTATATTTGATTATATACTTATGTGACCTCGCTCACCAAAATACAAATGAGTATATTAACGAGAAAAGCTTAAGGAACCCGATTGCCAGAGCGGAAAGATAATATAATCAGAGATTATAACTGGGTCTGCATCCGTCAAAGTAATAAAGGAATTTAATTAAAAAGGCTACCGTGCGGGGAAAAGTGAATTTTAGTAAACGGAAATAAGTGATGTTTTTTACTTGGTAGTTACATGTCTGGATGTCAAGGAAAAGAATTCTTTTCTGTTTTGGAATAGTATTTTTAATCGATTTTCTTCAAATATATAAACTTATCCTGTTTGAGTAGTTCTCTCCTTGTCGATGAGTTTTTATTACTCTTCTCAAGTCTGGTAAAATATGTAGAAGACTTTCTTTTAAAAAGATCTTATTTCTAGATTATTTTTCCACACTATACAAAGACATTTTCTTTGGCCCATTTCCGTGTCCTGGGAATATATTTCGAGTCCAGGAGTCATCCTTTAAAAAGAATGATATTTCCATCCCCTTTCCAAATTACGCGAAAATATTTTTATTTTTTGTTTTATTTTTATTTTATTTTTTGTACTTCCGACATCATAAAACTAATTACCATATCTAGTAGACTTCCGTTTGTGAGAAAATATTCTTCCTTCCTCTCGTTTCCCCAGACACAAGATAAATGAGGTTAGGCCTTTGACTTATGTCACAGTATGATAATTGTTGAAGGCGGAAGCGTTAGTGTATATCTCTCTTAAAACTGAAAGGTTTTATTTTCTTAAAATTGAAACGTTTCATTTTCTCAAGACAGGAATGTTTGATTTTCTTAAAATTGAAATGTTTTATTTTCTCAAAACAGAAACGTTTTATTTTCTTAAAATTGAAACGATTTATTTTCTTAAAACAGAAACGTTTTATTTTCTTAAATCTGAAACATTTTATTTTCATAAAACAAAAACGTTTTATTTTCTTAAAATGAAACGTTTTATTTCCTTAAAACTGAAACTTTTCGCATTTTAAAACTTTTTATTTTCTTAATACATACGTCTTATTTTCTTAATACAAACGTCCAATTTTCCTAAATAAGAATCGTTTCATTTTCTTAAAAATGAAACTTTTTATTTTCTTCCTCCTCCTTAAGAAATAATGTTACATTAGGGATTATTTCACTCTGTATTTATTCTTTCTTCTCGTTGGGAATAAATTTCATCGATAATTTATATTCACCTGTTCATTGGTTACCTTTTTTTTCGTAAATATTATTACTATAAATTCGCTTTGAAGTTATTTGTAGCTCATGAATTGTATCCTTTTCTCATTTCATCCCTGTTAATATGTACTGTATTCTCTTATTATTATTATTATTATTATTATTACTATTATTATTATTATTATTATTATTATTATTATTATTATTATTATTATTATTATTTTCTTGCTCTATCACAGTCCTCCAATTCGACTGGGTGGTATTTATAGTGTGGGGTTCCGGTTTGCATCCTGCCTCCTTAGGAGTCCATCACTTTTCTTACTATGTGCGCCGTTTCTAGGATCACACTCTTCTGCATGAGTCCTGGAGCTACTTCAGCCTCTAGTTTTTCTAGATTCCTTTTCAGCGATCTTGGGATTGTGCCTAGTGCTCCTATGATTATGGGTACGATTTCCACTGGCATATCCCATATCCTTCTTATTTCTATTTTCAGATCTTGATACTTATCCATTTTTTTCTCTCTCTTTCTCTTCAACTCTGGTGTCCCATGGTATTGCGACATCAATGAGTGATACTTTCTTCTTGATTTTGTCAATCAGCGTCACGTCTGGTCTATTTGCACGTATCAGCCTATCTGTTCTGATACCATAGACCCAGAGGATCTTTGCCTGATCGTTTTCTATCACTCCTTCAGGTTGGTGTTCGTACCACTTATTACTGCAAGGTAGCTGATGTTTCTTCCACAGGCTCCAGTGGAGGGCTTTTGCCACTGAATCATGCCTCTTTTTGTACTGGTTCTGTGCAAGTGCCGGACATTCGCTTGCTATGTGGTTTATGGTTTCATTTTTCGTATTGCACTTCCTACATATGGGAGAGATGTTATTTCCATCTATCGTTCTTTGAACATATCTGGTTCTTAGGGCCTGATCTTGTGCCGCTGTTATCATTCCTTCAGTTTCCTTTACCTCTCCCCTCTGTAGCCATTGCCACATGTCATCGCTGGCTAGTTCTTTAGTCTGTCTCATGTATTGTCCGTGCATTGGTTTGTTGTGCCAGTCCTCTGTTCTGTTTGTCAATGTCCTGTCTCTGTATATTTCTGGGTCTTCGTCTATTTTTATTAGTCCTTCTTCCCATGCACTCTTTAGCCACTCGTCTTCACTGGTTTTCAGATATTGCCCCAGTGCTCTGTTCTCGATGTTGACGCAGTCCTCTATGCTTAGTAGTCCTCTCCCTCCTTCCTTTCGTGTTATGTATAGTCTGTCCGTATTTGCTCTTGGGTGTAGTGCTTTGTGTATTGTCATATGTTTCCTGGTTTTCTGATCTATGGTGCGGAGTTCTGCCTTCGTCCATTCCACTATTCCTGCGCTGTATCTGATTACTGGCACTGCCCATGTGTTTATGGCTTTTATCATATTTCCGGCGTTGAGTTTTGACTTGAGTATCGCCTTGAGTCTCTGCATATATTCTTTCCTGATCGTGCCCTTCTTCTCTTGGTGTTTTATATCCCCTCCATTATTCCCAGGTATTTGTATCCAGTCTCATCTATGTGTTTGATGTTGCTCCCATCTGGTAGCTTTATCCCTTCAGTTCTCGTTACTTTGCCCTTTTGTATGTTGACTAAGGCGCATTTTTGTATTCCAAACTCCATCCTGATATCCCCAGATACAATCCTTACAGTCTGGATTAGGGTATCTATTTCCTTGATGCTCTTACCATACAGCTTGATGTCGTCCATGAACATCAGATGGTTAATTCTGTTGCCTCTTTTCTTGAGTTGGTACCCGGCATCCATCTTCTGTAGTACTTTTGTCATGGGAATCATGGCTACTACGAAGAGTAGTGGGGACAGTGAGTCGCCCTGGAAGATCCCTCTCCTGATATTAACCTCTGCTAGTCTTATTCCAGAGCTTGTAAGTATTGTATTCCAGTTGCGCGTTGTATTTTTGAGGAAGCTGATGGTGTTTTCCTCTGCCCCATATATTTTCAGGCATTCTATTAGCCATGTGTGTGGTATCATGTCGAAGGCTTTCTTATAGTCTATCCATGCCATGCTTAGGTTGGTTTTCCTTCTCCTACTGTTCTTCATTATTATTATTATTATTATTATTATTATTATTATTATTATTATTATTATTATTATTATTATTATTATTATTATTATTATTATTATTAGTGGTAACTTTCTACTTTATCTCAACAAAAATTTGCAAACTGAAAATCAGGTCTCGCTCAGAAGTTTACCCTCTTAGTTACGATTTAGCACACATTTCACTGATAATCCTCTCTCTCTCTCTCTCTCTCTCTCTCTCTCTCTCTCTCTCTCTCTCTCTCTCTCTCACAGGAATTCGATATAGGGAAAAGTGACGGGTGTCGCGGACGCATCGACAGTCAGGAATTCATAGACATGTTCAAAGAAATCGCCACCAGACCCGAGATATACTTTTTATTAATAAGGTAAGAAATAATTTATTGTTCTTACAACGAGTAACCAAAGAAGACACTAATTTTTTTTGTTCAGGTATGAAAAGCTGTTTCTTGTATTACAGAGTAAGATGAATTTACATTTTCTGTTATTTTTCATAAAGTTGCTTTATTAATCGTTTACAATTTGCTAGTAATGAGAGATAATCATTATTTTGATTTGTCAACTGTAAGAAATCATTTATTTTCATCTTTATTTGAATATGGTAAAAAAGGCTTATTTTATTTGTTCGAGTAGGAGAGGTATAAAAGTTAATTATTTCTTTTAATAAAGGTGAATTTTAAGTTTTTATCAAGATACTTTATTATTGTTTATCATTATTGGCTTTTTGTCTGATAAAGCAAATCAGTCCTCATTAGTGGCTTTTGTTATAAAGTGAATGAATGTTTATATTTCACTTAGTGCTAGGTAGTTTAGACAATTTACATTTTATTTAATTTTATTTGCGAGGTGACACACTAATCCTTAATTACTTTATTCCGGACATTGAGATAATCCCCAATTACATTTTTATTAGCAAGGTGAAATGATCATTATTCATGATTCGTTCTGCCGGTAATCACTTTTATGTTATACGGTAATGAGGAAAATTAATGACCACTGAGTTTGATAAGACTAATGATACGCCATTATCTTCATAAAGGGAAGTCATTATTCGGTCATGATGACTCTAAAAATTAATTCATTTTTTATATATATAATGAAACCCCTACGTTTCATCTATATGTTGTCGTTTCAGGCAGTTCCTGTGTTTTTCGTTTTAGTTGAGATGGGAAGAGATTTTGATAGATAATATTGATTTTGTTTCTGTGTTCTTCATTAAGATCGGGGCCCATATTCCCCAACTGTAACCGAGTACCAGGACCTTCCCTGAAAAAAAAAAGTGGGACGCCATATCTTAAAAACTAATCATAGAACCATCTTGAAAATAATTTCATTATGTTTCCCACACCCAAATTACTCTGCTAATATAAGTTTTCGGACTGACCTCACCTAACCTAACCCAACCTAGGGGGAATGCAAAGTAACCAGGGCTGGTGCAATACTAAAGTAGATTCACATCAACCGTGCATTTGATGTCTAGTCCAGTCCCTTACGACGCTCCTGATTGGATGTTGATAAGCCAATCACGGGGCTGAAAACTCTCAGTCTCTCTTAAGAGTTCACATATGCAGGATGTATGTTCCACCTCTCCTGCGGGATACGTCTTTCAAGAGCATCCCTCAGGAGAGGTAGAACATACATCCTACCTATATGAACTTTCGAGAGAGACTGAGAGTTTCCAGCCCCTGTGATTGGCTTATCAACAGCCAATCAGGAGCATCGTAAGGGACTGGCCTAGACATCAAATGCACGGTTGATGTGAATCTACTACAGTATACATCTCGGGAATTTGCGATCGGGACGCTGAAGCGGTGAATTCATCTACGTTTTCTTCGTCTGATTTTGTACTGCAACTAACCAGAGAATTTTGAGAATCATACGCTTTCATTTACTGTAATATTAGGCTTGGCTCAACATTTACTCTTTAAAAAAAAAAATATCCTATTGAGAAACCGAGAAATTGTAAGTGTCACTTTTGAAAGCCTAATTAACTCAAACAAAGGTAAGTTCCACTGTGAATGATTTATATGCCAAACCGTAACCCATGTGTCATTTAGAATTCATTTGTCTTCAAATCTGGAATTTACCTAGTGTTGTAACTCCTCTTAATTTCTAACTGAACTATTCACAGGTACGCTAACAAAGACTACCTCACGCTAGAAGATTTTCACTTGTTTTTGGAGGGTGAACAAGGGGTAAGTCATGGAGAACGTGGTTTGAGCGTTTAAATGCCGATGTATAGCTTGTCTTGTGTGATTATTTGAACTCACTTTTTGGAGATTGGAGGAATTGGGAATTGTGGTTTTTTACCTCTAAATTATTATTTTTTTATTTGCTAACAGTGAATGGCCATATACTTGGTCCTTTAATGTTTTTTATTATAATTATTGTGGTATTATGAAGAAACAATGGACGTGCTGCATTTCTTGTCCTTAATCAAAAATTAATGTAGAGCTTTCATGTCAGATGCAGATTTATTTATCTGAGATATAGTTTATAAATTATATTTCCATTTTCTTTATTTAAAATTACTCTACTAACGCAAAGAAAAAACTTTTTTTTTTGGGGGGGGTTGATTTACAGAAAGAATTAATAAATATCTAAGTCGTAACACAAGGCCTCTACTGTCGATGGCATAATGGTTGCACAAGAGGAAAGATAACAGATCTGGCTTTTAACATTCGTTTTGAAATAAACTACTGTTGATATGGCATCTCTGATTGCAGTTAGATTAACGAATTTTTTCAGATTCGAGTCTTGCTTAAGAGCGCGTTATTTACATTGTATTTATTCTTTTCTTATATACATAATATATATCATATTTGTGCATGCATTTCATAGATTATTTGTTCCAATGTTCCGTTGTATGTGCAAGTTTACATTTATGCATGCATACTATTACATGTCATTTGTTCTTACATAACTTGATCATTTATCGATTTACTTTTGCAAAATATTCCCTTATGTATCTTATTGTAATTAGCCTAGCCATTTTGATTATGATTATCCGAAGAAAGGGCTATTAATAAATTTTTTTATTATTTTTCAGTTGGCGGGTCTAACATCAGAAAACGTTGCAGAAATTATCGAAAAGTACGAGCCGGCACCAGAAGCCCGCAAGAAGAAGCAGATGTTAATAGACGGTAAGCAGAGCATAGAGAGAAATAGACCAATTAAAGAGGGTTCACTCGCTTGCGGTCGTGTGGGAGTCTTTTAATGAGTGTTGATGCGCTTTTAATGTTATCGGATCTCTTCAGTAGTGTAATCTATGCTTCACTGCCTTCCATGCATGCTATCCAGTGTCTTCATTACCGTAGTCTGTGTACCTGAAAGTTCTGTGTAAACAAGCCGTTTCTGTACACTAGTTTGTGCACCACTATACTGTGTTATCGTAGTTGTTTCTTTAACCGTAGTCTGTGTACTGTGGCCTTCCATGTTATCAGGCCACTCCTCTACAATAGCTTGTGTACCACTACCATCCACGTTATCGAAGCCTTTTGTGTCGTAGTCTGTGTACTAAAACGGTTTTCCACCATCTGAGCTCTTAAGTCTTATTCTTATAAGTACGAGAAAATACCCTTTCCTTCCCATACTTATTTATTTTGGCCGACCATTTTTGTTCTTATCTGTATTATATTTACATATATATTCAGTTTACCGTTTTTGTCACTTACCTTTTGATAGCATGGAGCGTCACGTCTTTCTGTATCAGTTCCTTCCACATATTTTATCGAATAATTCCTGCTCTGTTTTGTGGAGGCTCTGTTTATAGAGATTACAAATTTATCATGCGTTATGTTATGTATGTTTGTATTTATGTGCAGTACTAAAAAGCATTCAGAAAAGTATCCCTTCCTTGTCCACAGAACATCTCTCCACAAAATGTCATTGAAATCCTTGTATAACTTTTAAAGATATCTTGCTGACAAATGTGCAGACCGACATCCCTACTTATGCGAGTGCATAGTCTCTGTCCAACTCTTTACGCCTCAGTTACTGAACAAAAAGAGCTGGAAATATAATTGCATGAAAATTAAATGGATCAACGCAGTTTCAGTAAATGAAACTGCATTTTTGTCCTCCTTGCGAGTCAAGTACTCAATTTAAATTTGTCTTTACCTGTACTTTTGAATCTGTAGTTAATTAGAATAACTAGTATGGTGGCTAGTTTCGTAACATGCTGCTCAGATGTCGTGGGTTCGCGCCTCCTCCAGGGCGATGTAAAATTACTGGCTCTGTATCAGGGTCAGGTACTGCTGCAGTGTGGGAGGTTGAAACCAACATTCTTTGGAAACTTGAATTTCAAGTCAATGTCCCCTGTGTACTTTTTCCACATGAATAGGTTTCATCTACCCATATAATGATAATGGAAAAAGAAACCCACAAAATTACTTAGTATAACTTGTTTACTTGTAAGTATTTACAAATTTTACTCAACACTCGAGTGCTTTCAGGCCCTATGTGTTGAGTAAAATAGTGTGTAAATACTTACAAGTAAACAAGTTACACTAAGTAATTTTGTGGGTCTTTTTCCATCTTCAGAAGAAAACTGAAAGTTTTTGTTTGGCTCAGTAATAATAATAATAATACTTAATTAGATTTTTCTCCCGTTTCTTCTTCAGGTTTCACGAAGTACCTGATGAGCGACGAGTGTGACCTCTTCGACGCGAGTCACCGGGAGGTGTGTCAAGACATGTGTCAGCCTCTGGGGCACTACTTCATCTCCACCAGCCATAACACTTACCTGCTGGAAGACCAACTCAAGGGGCCGTCGAGCGTCGATGGGTACATCCGGGTCCTCACCTGCGGCTGCAGATGCGTCAAAGGTAAGGCTTTTCCGCACGCGGGGATTCAGCGGTCATTTCCAGGAGGTCCTTGCGGTTACATAGCTGTCACGCGCAAAAAAAAAAAAAAAAAAAAAAACCCCGAACTTCTCTGTATCCTTCTATTTTTTATATTTAGATACGGCTTCCGTTGCAAAGCTAGGATCCGAATTTAGGGAAGACGTTAGCGGAAATGTTCTTGCATGCCAGGATTTACACATGGGTCATGAAGAAGCATTTCAGCCGTGACCCATTACGCCATTACGCAGAATATGTAGTATATATATTTCAGTTCCTTCGAATTCCAGTGGATTTTATTTGAGCTACGATACATCCGTTTTTACTCAGATAACATAATGGTTCGACAGCTATTACTAAGTGTATAGAACCTGCCGATCATATTTACCGGTTAGGAAATGTATGAACTCTTAACTTCTCGATCCTCTGAGGTCTTTGGATCCTACGGTAACCAAAATTTACTTCAACAACTACGTGCATGATATATTTGTTGAATTCTGCTATATTTTCCTTTTTATTCAAGAATGGGATCATCGTGTTTCGGAGACGCTTGACAAGCTACTGAAAGCTATTAGCCATTCAGAGATAAATAAAAAAATAAATTTGGTATAATCTCTATAGATAATGAACAAGAATTATTTCTTAAGTCTAAGAAACACTTCGGAACAGAACACCCGTGAACGTTTGTTTTTAAAATATCCTGAATCAGAATATGGCCCTGGAATCCATTTCACAGTGTAGTACATTTTTCATTGAAAATTCCATTGAAATTCATCTGTCTTTTGAGATACAGTGTGGACGTACGAACAAAAGACAGTTCGTAGCATAACCTGCATCGAAGTTAGTTGTTAATAACCTTTTATGAGGAAAAAGGGACGATGGGGATCTGGTAATTCATGGACAAGATTATGTAAAACAAATAAAGACTCATTTTGGACAATATCCCCTCCCCAAAATACTTATTCCAAGTAATATTCTGAGATGGAAATAAATAAACAGCTTTGTAAGATGAACAGGATCATATTTCCACGAGAGTAACTTTTAAATTCTCTCTCTCTCTCTCTCTCTCTCTCTCTCTCTCTCTCTCTCTCTCTCTCTCTCTCTCTCTCTCTCTCTCTCTCTC
>NC_087203.1:106616708-106636708 GCF_015104395.2 Macrobrachium nipponense
GAGAGTTTTTCCCAAATCATAATAATACGGATTTTGTAAATTACTACTACTACTGCTAGTACTGCCATTAATAATACATTATATTTAAAAACATTATAATTAAAACATTATACTTAAAATTATATTATTCCTCACGTTGCACCTTCTTCACTTGGAAAGGGGTGCTACCCTTTTCATTCTCATGCAGATTTTAGGATTGATATTGATGGGCCCGTGCCCTTACCCACACCACCACTGCGACCCACAATTGTCGATGGTCAGGTACTCATTTTATTGATTAGGTTAATAGAGATACAATGGAATGTAATGAAACGTGACAAAAGCTCTCTCTCCCTCTCTTGGGAACCGAATCCGTGACCTCTTTCAGGGGAGGGGACGAACTATAATATCTAACACGAGTGTCTCATTATTATTTATTATTTTTTTTTTTTTGGTCTATCACAGTCCTCCAATTCGACTGGGTGGTATTTATAGTGTGGGGTTCCGGTTGCATCCTGCCTCTTTAGGAGTCACTCACTTTTCTTACTATGTGCGCCGTTTCTAGGATCACACTCTTCTGCATGAGTCCTGGAGCTACTTCAGCCTTTAGTTTTTCCAGACTCCTTTTCAGGGATCTTGGGATCGTGCCTCGTAGTGTTCCTATGATTATGTGTACAATTTCTACTGGCATATCCCATATCCTACTTATTTCTATTTTCGGTCTTGATACTTATCCATTTTTTCCCTCTCTTTCTTTTATTATTATTATTATTATTATTATTATTATTATTATTATTATTATTATTATTTATTATTATTATTTTTATTTTTATTTTAATTTATTATTATTCTTATTATTATTATTATTATTATTATTATTATTATAGGAAAGGTTACATGAGTGTGTTAGGAATTCATACATTTTTTATTGGTCCTAAAACAATTCTTTCATCAGTCTTAATTAGTGGAGCAGATACAAATTTATATAGCAAAATGAAATTAAACCAATGAACGTAAGTGTGACGTCGGGTTATAAAGGGATTTGATTAACAACCATGCACTTCTAACAGCGTATTAGCTTTGAGAATTTTAATACCGTTGTCAATTGTCAATTTGAGAAATTTTTCTAAGCCCTGCCTGGTTTTCCATCACAAGAGAGACAGACAGAAACTGATTGACAAATTATCATGTTCTACCATACCTATTGGCAAACATAAAGTAAACAGAAAGACTTTCAGACACTTCTGATTACGCCATATCCTTCTAACTAAATTTTTTTTTTAGGTAATTTAGTAAAAGAAATCTGTACTCGACCTTTCAATTAAAAATAAAAATCATTTGTATGAAAATGAGAATGTCTTATGCAAAGTAATATTGTCAGGGGAGCGATGGCGCCATTTTCCATAAATATTGAAAATCGAAGGAACGTTTTAAAGGAAATGATAAATAAACTCTGGTATCACCTGACAGGATTGGCCATTTTTCTCCTTGAGACTCACGCCTCTCGTCTTCATTCTCTCCTTCTGTTCCTTTCTCCTACTCATTCTCTTTCTCCTCCTCCTATGCCTGTGCCCACTGCTCTCTTCCTCATTTCTCCTCTTCTTCTCCTTCTCCTCCTCATTCTCTTTCGTCACTTCTGTGGAAGTTTGATTTGCAAGTTTAATGGTGTTTTAGCTCAATCCATAATTATGAATGTTGAAATCATTTTTTTAAAATAATAATCACAACAATAACGATACTCCTCTTTCTCCCCCTCATTCTCAGTATCTTTCTCCCCCTCCCTAATCCGACCCCTACCCCGCCTCTCTCTCTCTCTCTCTCTCTCTGTTCGAGTGAATAAAATCATAAACGCATTTACATAGTTGTTATGGGGCAACGTCATCAGTGTATGTTTTTTTTTTATGTATTCGCCCCTGAGATTTCCACTGAATAGAGCAGATGGAATAAAAGTTAAGACAGTACCCAGACCAATTCAATTAAAAACCTTTTTTCATTCCCATTTGTAATGAAGTGGAAATGAATTTTCTCCGTTGCATTGTGTTATTCAGATGTTCACGTATTTATTCTTTTAATTACGTCGTTCAATTTCGTATTCTTTTTTAGAGTGAGGGAGGAATTTTGTCGTCTCTTTGTTTGCGAAGATAAGAACTTATTTTTTTTCATAATCTCTTGAACAAACAAGAAAACTTTGTTGGGTTCGATTGAAATGTAGAAATTTTTTGATACGACATATGATCAGGATGAAAGTTTTCAGCTCTCTTCCAGCCTCTCTCTCTCTCTCTCTCTCTCTCTCTCTCTCTCTCTCTCTCTCTCATTTGCATAAGGTCATTTTTCAAGACGAACCTGTTTTTTTTATAGGATCATTCATTTTCCCTTAATATTGGCAGCCAATTTTCGATGGCGTCAATGTTGATTCCTTCAAGAGAATCGAAGCCGTTGGACGGCCTCCTCATCATTACTCTTTTACGTCATCACTCTTGCTGTCCCCCATCTTTTCTTTCATCCGTCTTGCATTTACACACACCCCTGACCTCCTCCTCCTCCTCCTCCTCCTCCTCCTTATTTCTTCTTCCTTTTATGCTCGTGAACTTCGGTTTCATGTTCGCTTTTTATCCAGGACGTTCGCTCACGTGTCCCTTCTCTTTCCCGAAGGCTTCGTCTGAGATCCGAATCTGCTTTTCCCAGCTGCGTTTGTGCCTTTCCTTCTGTACGTTGTTGTTAAGAGTTCAGTTACTCAGCGGAGCGCAGATCTATGGCTACTGTCAAATGTGAAGCAGTACTTCTTGGGAAAATTCCATAGGAGAATACATAGGCTTTGTTTGTCAGTGTACGAATTAATCACGCGTATAATCGGGACTTCTTTCTTGTTTTACTTAGTAATTTTGATAATTGTGTGTGTGTTTTTTTTTTTCCTTTTTTTGCGTGGGTTTACATATGGGCTTGCTGTTTTTTTTGTAATATTACTTTATTATTATGCTGGGATTCAACGCTCTCTAGAACACACACACACACACACACATCCTGATAAATAATTCCCTACAAGTAAACTCTACTTGAAAGAGACTTAACTGAGTCTCTCATGTGATAAAACCTCTTAATTTTGGTCTTAACATGATCAGCGCAGACTTGCTATTGATACTTGTAAAAATACCGCTTGAGATATAAAGTTTGTTAATGGAAGGTGGTAGTAAATCTGCTCCTCACAGTAACATTTTGCTTGATAACTTGAAAACTGACGAGCCACAGAAATTCAGTGAAGTTGTGATAGGATTTTCCCCAAAGCCTCTCCCGCCCTACGGTCTGCTCTATGATCAAGACCCGGTGCTGGCATAAGGCCAGCTTAATCTTCAACAACAACTCTCCCGTAGAATTAATCCCAAAGCCTTTTCAACCAGATGAGAGGCAATTATAATTGCCTCTTATCTCTCGTTTTCCAGTTCTGGCGAGTTTTATAATCCCATTCTTTTATCAAAGTTCTTCTTAGTGAATTTCGTTCATTTTTCATTATTACCTTATATTTAATTCTTTTCAACATCCTTCCATTAGTTTATCTTTTTTGCTGTTTTTAAACTTGATACTTAATTTTATAATGTTATATATCCTGCTTCCAAAATCGTTCATAATTCATTTAATTTTTCAATTCTCTATAAAGTTTTCGTCTTACGTTCCTATTTTTTCTGTTTATCAGCTTTTCGTTACATTAAAAAAATTATTTTCCTCAATTACCTATATTCTTATATAATTTCTCTTATAAAGTTTTCATATTTCGTGTCTACTTTTTCTGGTTATTCATTTTTCGTTACCATTAAAAATCCTTTCGTCCTTCATTTCTCTCTCTCTCTCTCTCTCTCTCTCTCTCTCTCTCTCTCTCTCTCTCTCTCTACTATGCTCCCCTAATAGGGTAAGGACGCCAATAAAGCATCCTCGAGTTACATAATCAGGGAATAAGAGCGAATCTTTTTAAGAGTTTATTGCCCTCTTGTCCTCTGCATCGTCTGGTCACGGATTTGTTCTTCCCTTATTATCATTATTGTTATTATTGCTGTTATTATCATTATATATATATAATATTACTATATATATAGTATATAATATATATATAGATATATATATATATATATTAAGTGTATGTATGTTGTAGTATATATACACACATTCATTTGCTTTTATTTTTTCCTAACTCAGATATTAAAGTTCCTCTTGAAATTTTAGCATTTTATATACACTCTCTCTCTCTCTCTCTCTCTCTCTCTCTCTCTCTCTCTCCTCTCTCTCTTTCTCTCTCTCTCTCTCCTGAGTTGACATATTATTTTAATGTGTACACATTCAGAAGCATTCGTATTTGGGGTCATGGAGCTTTCACACAAAAGACCGATGACTATTTCCATCTTATTTTTACCATCATCAAAGTACGTGGAATTGGGCATTAAAGTTTCACCCAAATGAGGGGGATGGCTCAATATAGTAATGGAAATGTATTATTTCAGTTTCGGTACGGAGTAATTACTCTAAATGCGACAGAGGAAGAGGGAGAGAGGGAGTCGTGTTTAAATGGAAATGCAAGTGAGAGTTTACAATTTTATAACAAATCACTTTATGAAAATTAGACAAAGAAAGGGAGATGGAGAAGACTCGTATTAAAACTGAAATGAAATTGAAATGCAATGAAAGAAAACTTAATTTTCTAATTCAAAATGCTTTTGTATATGGTTTACATAGATAGATAGATAAGATTGATTGATTGAAATGAGATTCATTGGTTATTTTCTATAACAAAATAATTCGCCGGAAATGATATCCACAAACCATTTTCGTTTAGAAATGAGAACAAGCACCATTTCTCATTAATAAAATATTTTCCGCTGGACGAGGTATAGATTATCCTCAGTGAAGAGTAGAAAGAACTGTCATCTTCGACTATGAAATGATTTCTGGAAGAGAGAGAGAGAGAGAGAGAGAGAGAGAGAGAGAGAGAGAGAGAGAGAGAGAGAGAGAGGTCCCTGATCTCAGGCTTTGGCTATGTGAAATCTTGAAATATTAATTCCGACAAGCCGGCTTGTCCTTGTCACCCGGGTACGGAGAAAGAAATAATGCAGAGGATATAAATCTGAAATAGAACCATGAAGGACCCTCTAATAGGATCCCCTAAAAGCGCAGTGCGTGGTCCTTCCTAAAATCCCCTCAGGATACGTCTGCATTGCCCCGCCGTCTGTTGGCATCGACTGGTAAACGGGTGGGGAAGGAAAAAGGGGGTAGGGGGTGGGCTGCGGGTTCGGTGGGGGGCGGTGGGGGGATAGCGACCTTAATGTTGCAAGAGCAAGTTGTTGATGAGAGCTCCTCCTTGTTTCCTGTTCTCGAGTGATAGTACTTTCCTCTCTGACCTGGAGATGAAGGGTCCAGAGTCCTGTTTATCTTCTTGTTCAAGGGTTTAATGTTTCTTTTATTTACTACTTCTTTAAATAGCTGCGCGATGGAGGCCTTTTTTGTGTTCGTAGAAAGAATGATTTATTTTTTTATTTGTCTTCATCCAGGTCAACTTATGCGAGAAACTGAGAAGTTTTCAGTAACCTTCAACTGTCCGTTTTCCTCCCTGACACAACAGTGGCCGTTTCTCTCGTCAGTATTCTAGACCTGCGAATTATTTTCCGTCCTAATCGCCTATCCTGGAAACAAAAAATTTCTTAGACCTATTTTCCTTGCTGCAGTGACTTCCAGACCTCATTGAGGTTCTGGATGACTTACACTAGACAAGCAAGGTTTGCTTCTTGTTTCAGTAACCCTCTTTTCAGTTTTCTGTAAAAGAAAACTATTGTGCCTGCTTTGTCTGTCCGTTCGCCCTCAGGTATTAAAAAGTACTGAGGCTAGAGGGCTGTAAATTGGTATGTTGGTCATCCACCATCCAATCATCAAACACACCATTTGCAGCCCTCTAGACTCAGTAGTTTTTATTTCATTTTTTAAGGTTAAATTTAGCCATAATCGTACTTCTGGCAGCGCTGTAGGTAACATAGGCCACCACGTACCGTGGCTGAGTTTCATGGGCCGCTGATGAGAGTTTTATGGGCCGTGGCCGAGGCCACCATCGGACAGAAAGCTCGATTGCTTCGGCGCATTTTTTACTTGTTTTTATTAAGGGTGACACGTGAAGCCTGCAGTTATTGCCTCACTCTCGTGAGTTTGGAGCCAGTTTAAGGTGTGTGTGGGGGGGTGGGGGGGGGTGGGGGGGGGGGGACTCCTTTCCAAGATCCCCCACAGGATGACCAAACCCCCTTCCCCAGGACTTTATTTTTTTTATTTTTTTTTTTTTTTTTTAGCAGCTCGAACTGGCGTTCTTGGAAATGGTAAGACCTGGGAATGGTTGAAGAATTGCCTTCGTTTTAACAATTCACAGACATTGTAATTGACGAAAATGTCTTGAAGTATTTTCGCAATGAGATACGGCAGTCAAGCTGAGAGATCTGAACTGGAGCGGAATTAACCGTTGGGTGCAAAGAACCTCAAAAAGAAAGAAAGAAAAAAAAAAGGGTCTCAGTGAAGCATGTGATGAAATGAAAGAGTCCTTTTTTCGTACTTTTTTTTTTTTCCTGTGTCACTTGAGAGTTGAGACGCGTACAATTGTATATACTTGCTAATTGAATGTATGTATAATATATATATATATATATATATATATATATATATATATATATATATATATATATATAATTTATATATATATATGTGTGTGTGTGTGTGTGTGTGTGTGTGTGTGTGTGAGGAGAGAGAGAGAGAGAGAGAGAGAGAGAGAGAAAGTTTGTCCTTGTTTGTAGAGTAGCGCTTACAGCGTTGAACGATTTACTTCCCATTCATGGCTTCGAGTGTGAGTGTGAAGATGTAAGAACTTGTAATTACTCTAATTTTCTTTCTTGGATTATCAAAGAATTATAGTGGGAACCGCATCCAAAAACATTAGGAAACTGAAATATTAAATGTCCGTTATAATGATCTCCGTTGGATTTATACATACATGCACACACATGTATTATACGGAGAGGAACAGAGGTTCCCCCGAAATGGCTGTCAATATTTTTTGTTTTTTTTGCTACGATAGGCCTTGGGAGCCAGTCATAAGTTTTCGTTTTACAGTCTCCTTCCCGAAGCTAATATATGGGATCTAGCGCTCCTCACCTCCCCCCACCCACCTTTCACCCCATGGATTTACGACGAACTGGGGCAGCAACAAGGCCATTTTAGTAAATTATTGACCAAAGTGGGAGATGGAAGTGGAAGATATTTTATCTTGTAGGCCTATTACCCTATATTTTCATCGTCAGACTTTCGAACTTTCCTTTTGAAATGTTGCTGTGGATCGAGTATTAATGGGTATTTTTTGTCCCCACCATCTTCTTAGTGCTTTCATCTGTATTATTCACGTTGACGTGTTCTTCAAGGCTCCTTTCGGTTATTTTGTCGAAATTAATCTATCGTAAAAATTTTCGAGGTCATGTCTGTGATTTTGTTGATTCGAGCAAGTTTGATATCGTCATATATTTTACGAATATTTTACGAAGATATATCATTTTCTGTTTAATATATAGATATATATATATATATATATATGTGTGTGTGTGTGTGTGTGTGTTTTTTTTTTATATATATATATATATATATATATATATATTTTATATATATATATATTATATATAATATATAAATTATGTGTGTATATATATATTTACAAGAATTGGGTATGTATCAAAACCAAAGTTTTCATTTCCACGTGGCATTTTACGTTACAAGATACTATTGTCCTTCATGATCAGTATTGCAGAGACTTCACTAGAATTCAAAATATATAATATGGCATCGTAAAATACATGTAATATGATTCTTAAATAGCTTCCGGGAAGAATAAGAGCTCTGTGGACGTTTAAACTTCGAAGGAGGTATACATACGTAAGTATGACATTTTGTCGCTAAAATATTATAAAGATCTTAAAGTCTGGTATGGTTATAGACGAAATAAACCAGATCTCGCTGAAATGGACGAGAGAATAAAAGCTTTCATGAAGTAAGCAGTCGTCTCTCTTTTAAAGAAACTTGGAGATAAATAAGAATTTCGTTCGAAACTTACCGAGTCCCTCTTTGTGGAACAGGGAAACGTGATTACATGTCAGGAATAGGATTTTGAAGAACATTTGCAAACTCCAGAGGGAAAGATGAATCTTCTTCAAGGTTTGATGTATATTTGATATATCTGGAAAGAGGTTATTCATGGAATATTACAAAGTCAGAAATGCAATCAACTTCGAATATATAGTAGGAGCATCTTTATATATATAGTATACCATATATATATATCTATATATATATTACTATATATATGTGTGTGTGTGTGTGTGTGTGTGTGTGTGTGTGTGTGTATATATATATATATATATATATATATATATATATATATATATATATATATATATATTCACAGAATAGAGGGCATTGAGGTTATTGCAATTTTATATGCATCTTGTATAAAAGTGACGAGTAGTTTATGTGTGTATGTATATATTATATTCAAGAGTATATATACACACTTGTATAATGTCACATTTACGCTCTTGTCAACTTGTTTGTAAAACACGCATGTAAATGCTCATTCCTGGATTAGAAACTGATGCACTAACGATAAGAACCATTGGAGTCCTATTTATTTGTGAACCGCCTCCTCTGTAAGGCTCAGTGACAGAATGCAGTGACTTTACATGAAGGTAACTTCGAAGATGTCGTACATAGTATTACAGTTTCCCGAGAAATACCGCCATTGTTACAGACTTCTTCATGAATGTAATAAAGAAAATGGAAGGTAGGATCAAATTCAGCTCGGTTTAGTTTTCTACGAAAGACGTTATCATTACATCAGCACTCCTTAGGGGATAGCGCCGTCTGTGCACTTCCCGTGGGGCACTGTAGGAGTTGCTCAGGATGTTTGCAATACCCTTCCGCCTCTAACCGCACCCACCTTTTAGCCCTTGATTCTTCTCCATAGCTGGAACTTTTTTTTTTAACTACCGCATTTCACTTCCGTAGAGGAGAGTTGGATCAACATTTCCTTCATGCATTCCAACCCTGGTTTCTTTGACAACTCAGTTCTCTTCCATATCATTTGCTTACACCCTACTTCCTCCCTTGCTTCACCTATTCTGCCACTAACCCCTTCTCTCATCATGCTGCCATCTGGTACTGTTATTCAAATTCAAAAAGATTATACAAAGCAGTTGCTTCAATTCTTACATCGTCGATATATAATCATTCCTCGTGTCATCTTTGTCTCCATTTATCCATCTTAATTTTTCTCACGTTATCTTTCACGTTTCTGCTCTTGCAATCATTTTCAAGTCTTCCACTAATTTCTGTAGTTTCTCTTCAGTATCACAGTGCGCCATTTACAAACATCAACCATTCAAAACTATTCCTGACCTGGTTGTTTATCCCACAGTGTAGCACCTATGATTTCTGTCATCACTCCATCTATAAAAAACAATGAACAGCCATGTTGACATGACACTCTTTCCTCAGACCCGTTATATATACGAATTCATTCATTTTTTTATCTGCGAACTCCAGCACACCGCTTGCTTTCATCGTAAAAACTTTTAATTGCTAGCGACATCTTTTACACCACGCGTCCCCCAGCGCCCTCCTCGTCGAGTCACAATCACGTCCAGCGTATAAGCTTTTCCAGGGTCCACGCAAGCCACACAGAAACGTCTCCCATTCGCTTTCCGAGACTGAAACCGATCTTTTTCCTCACGTGACGTTTCCTAGCAAACACTCCTCGCTCAGCAGACCTCCTCTTGGTTTAGGCCTTCACTCTTCTTCCTCTGTCAGTTTCTGTTGTCGAATTTTCTCACTTTCTCCATTAAAATTTAGGTTGTACATTCCCATGGTATACTATATATAACATTATGCGATGCTTGTGTGTGTATATATATATATATATATATATATATATATATATATATATATATATATATATAATGCATGTGTATGTATGCATTCATGTTGATGCATATTGTTTGTGCGTGTATTAGAGTGGACATGATTGCATTTTAGTACAATTATAACTTTCCATTTTTACATATGTTTCCACCATCAGTTTTTGTCATTTCCCACGAAATTTCCCGGTCAAATATTGCAGTGAATATAGTTTTTCTATTATCAATCGTAACTGCCATTTATAAATAAAAATGCTACGCTTTTTTTTTCTGTTAGCATTTACCTCCGAGCAAGCGGGGCACGACGGTCGTGCTTGCGTTTGCTATTTGTGTTTGTGCTTGCGAACGATCAATATTTTTCTCATCACATTTGCTTTCAGCGTTGAAAGTTACTTTTTTTTATACTCTGACGCGCGACGGAAAAGTTATTTCAAAACGCTTTTTCAAAGTCGCTTCGTATAAAAACACTTGTCTCGTCGTGTTTCGTAAAGCCTATTTAAAGGTGTCCCTTTTAAGTGAATAGTGTCAGTAGATCCATGCCTTATTTATTGGTGTTTTATGTATTGATAAATAATAAAGTGCATTCATTTAATATATATATATATATATATATATATGATATATATATATATTACATATACATGGTATAATACAATGCATTAAAAACGTGTGTTCCCAACTCTTACTATATTAATATATTATTTATGTTCTTGTTTTGAAGTCAAACTATTTTCATGTATTTTTGGTCCATTTCATCAAAAGCTATATCTGTTTTAATTTCAAAATTCCATCCTCATTGATAAAGATTGGTATCCCTGTTCGGATAAAAAAAAATAAACATCAGTGAATTACGTGCTCGCGTATGTCTTGTATTCATAATTTCATCCGCTTTTCTTTTATTTCTTATGTATTTTTGTTCTCTAGTAATAACGTCACTATTCAAGTCATTTTGCAGCTGTGGTACCTAATATATCCATCTTCTTGCTCACTATTCTGTTATAGTTTAAAGGAAGAGTCGATACCCTCACATAAACCATTGCTGAATTTTCCCTTTCTCAGTGGACGTGTGGGACGGTCAGGACGAGCCAGTGGTATACCACGGAAATACCCTCACCAGCAAAATAACCTTCAGGGAGGTCGTCGATGCTATAGCCAGCTATTCCTTCGACTTCTCTGCGTAAGTAGGATAACTCTATCATTGTACTGATTCACAGTATGAGAGGTAAACGCCTACTCCCCCAAATCCCTAGATTTGTGTGCAAGGGCGATTGTAAAAGCACTGGTCGTTGTCATACAATGTCTGTCTCACTGTTTAAGTGGGATGTATGTCCCTTACTGTATTTCTTCTTAGATGCTGTGTGCCCCTTACTGTATACTTCCTCTTAGATGCTGTGTGCCCCTTACTCTACTTCCTCTTAGATGCTGTGTGCCCCTTACTGTATACTTCCTCTTAGATGCTGTGTGCCCCTTACTGTATATTTCCTCTTAGATGCTGTGTGCCCCTTACTCTACTTCCTCTTAGATGCTGTGTGCCCCTTATTATACTTCCTCTTGGATTTATCTCCGGCTCAGCTGTAGATGTTCATTTAAAAAAACTTACGTGAAGTCACATCATTCATTGCTGTTACCGCTGACAAAATCTTTAAATTTTGTTTGCATATTATTTATATACAGCTCAAGACAGACGATACAACTATCGGTGCTTTTATGTTATGTAATTTAAGAAAATTAAGGCTGTCGGAAGGACACGCTTCCAACTAGCGTAGTAATAGAAGGCAATGCAGCAGTAAAAGTGTGGTAGAAGCTGATGCCTTTTGATATATTTCTACTTCCTTGCAATTCCGTTTGAATTTATAGCTTTGTGCATCCATAATACACCTGTGGAATATAGTTGAAAGGTAAGTATTAGCTTGAGCTGAGCTGGTCTATAGCCAGCATGGGCTTCTAAATAAAATAGAGTTTCACTTAATAGTTAGCTTTTAGTGGATACGAACAAAACAATGAAACTATTGCCAGTTTTTCCAGCAGTAATGACAACATCTGCTGTCTCCTTAACAATATTCAAGAATCCTAGAAACAGTAGTAGCTGTAACAGAAACATTTGCTCCTATTTCGAACACAAAAGTGTTAGTAGCAGCACCAGCAGTAGTAGCGCCTACTGTTATTCAGAACATTAATCACCAGTCGTAGCAATTTTCAGAATCCTTTTAGTAGTAGTCGTAGCAATTTGCAGGATCCTTGCAGTAGTAGTAGTAGTAGTTCCTGTTATTCCGACCGTTCCAACAGCCTAGAGGAGCTGTTGGCCGAGTTGAATATCTTGCCACATCGTCCTGGTTGGGGAATTGTGGCCAATGTAATAGTTCAGAGGATGATGGCAGCGAACGCTTCTCCTTTGGTAAAATAAATAGGGAGCTTTCACTGAGTCTGGGACTCGAGGTCCTTGTGCTATGGAAGCCTTTGGCGTTCGAACTCGATTAATAATGCATGCGTAGCCTCGTTGGGCATGCGGGAATACGTATGTGTGTAGTCGTCTTTGAGCTTGTACCGTGTATGAAACGAACGGTAAAGGAAAGAAAATACCCATTTTTTTTATTTTTCGACTTTTTGAAAATATTAAATATATGAGACCCCTAGCAATCAACTAAACATTTTTTAAAATCCTGTTTTAAAGTTATTTTTTACATTATTCATCGTCTAACCATCAGTTTGTTTTTGTGGCGCTTTCGTTTATGTAAGATAGTATAAACATCGATGTGTGCATGCCCCGTGTAGTACATCCGTCTGTTATTTGTTATTTATGACGCATTGCCTTAGAATAAAATCTCTAGAGGGGATTTTCATTTGATGATTTAAATTGTCATCGAGGTAATTCATTTCAAATCTTCGAATGACCAGAGAATATTATCGAAAGAGGAACTTTTATTGAATTATATAATAATTCAAGGAATTGACCAGACGTTAGCAGCGGAATAAATGATTGGTGAATGCTAGTTTTCTAAATTGTTCAAGTTCATTTTAAATCCAAAGTGTGTAAAAGTTAAAATCCAGCCCCAAGTTAACTGACGTTTGAGAGTTTTGCAGATTTTGTAATAAGAAATGTGTAAAAAAAAAAAAAAAATAAAGTAAAGAGCTGAAACAGATAACAATCCGTACTAAGTCCCCTGGCCTAACGCCGGACCATTTAGCCCAAATTTCATGCATCCATTTCTTTGAGGTTGAAAATAGCAATGCAATTGAAAATTCCCACGTTAAAACAAAGAAGAGAAAAACTCTCCTCAGTAAATTTTTAAGAAAAAAAAAAGTCTAATTTTAAAAGAACGGAAGACGAGACCCGAAACGCTTACAAGGTCTTGTGTACCTACACGAGGTTTTGAAAGGAAGAGATCAGTTTCTTCTTATTTCCTTAACATTTTCTCTTCTCTTTTAAAATACCCATTGTTTTATTTTTCCCCTTTGAGTCAATATCTCTCTCTCTCTCTCTCTCTCTCTCTCTCTCTGTGGAGCACGCCGAAATAACTCTCTGGGTCACCCTGCTGCGGAGACGAGACATGTTTCTGACATGTCTCGTACGGTTCACGGGCTGTGCGAGTGACGTCTACGCGATCGTTCTCTCTCTCTCTCTCTCTCTCTCTCTCTCTCTCTCTCTCTCTCCGGTTTTATGTAATTACACATATAGATATATAAGTAAATGTAAATTTATATATATATATATATTCTTTATATATATATATATATATATTATAATATATATATATAGATATATATTATTATATATATATATAGAATTGTATACCTTATAATATAATTATATATAAATATATAATATATATTAGTATATGATATATATATATAAATATATACAATTCGTATGTTTACAACTTCTCCATTCATTCTTTGCTACAGGTACCCTGTGATAGTGCATCTAGAGAACCATTGTTCCATCCGGCAGCAGCGGCAAATGGCGAAGATGCTTAGGTCTCTTTTAGGAACTTACCTCTACATCCACCCGCCGGACGCCGAGAGGTCAGTCACTGACCTCAGTCCGCAAGATCTCAAATACAAAATCTTAATCAAGGTAAGTTGTCGTTTCGTAAATTGTTATCTTATTATTAGGGATTCGGGAGGTATGTAACTTCCCCCACACCCCCTCCCCGGTTTATTATTATCATTATCATTATTTTATTTTGTAATATGGTTTAGCAATGATATTCTTAACACCGATTAAGCATTTTATTCTTTATTCTTGCCCAACCCCGATATTGCCTAGCCCCGATAATTATGAAGTTACTGACGAATTCTGAAATATGTCATTGAAAGAAAGGTTTCGTTAGAAAACAGTGACCCCGGCTTGGTATTAAGCTGAGATTTTTTTTTTCTTTTTTTACTGATATTGTACCAGATGTAGAGGAAAACCGGTTCCATGAAATTTAGATTAAACTCGGTTATGTTGGATGTTGCCAAAAACCTAAATTGCCCTCCTTCTCCAAGGCAGTTAAAGGAATATTGTTCTATTATGCATGCATGCTAGTAAATGTCAGTTGTTAAATTGACATCGATTGTTATGCAAATGAGGCTGTGGCGCCCATGTTGATTTTTTTTTATATATTTGTGACTATTATTCCAATTTTATTCAGATTTGATGTGTAGTCTACCGTAATTGAGGCAACGTGGATCAAGTAAAAGGAAATGGATTATTATCTCCCTGAGAAAATTGATGCAAAATTATTATTATTTATATATTATTATTCATAATGTTGTTGACGTGTTGCATAGACGTAAAGAGCATTCATTATTTTTGTTTTTTAAAATGAACTGTGACAACAAACATCCTCTGAACTATTCTTTACCTGATCTAGCTGCGTTTTCCTGTTACTGCAAGCAGTGTTTTTTTTTTTTTTTTTTTTTTTATCAAGCTCAACATTACACAGTTCGCTAGGAGTTTTGTCTTACTACAACTAAATAGGTAATAGTTTGCCTAGCGTACTTGTGGCCTCTTCTGGTCTCCAAATATTGTGGCAACAGGCAAATCAATTCCTGCTCTCTGCTGCTAACGTCTCTTGAACTCAGGTCTATCGGTTTTATTTTCTGTTCCCCTTTTTTGTTTACTTATCAGCTTTTCCTGTAACGTGGCTCTCTTTGCAGCCTGATTTCCCTTTGGAGTCCTTAGATGTTTTAAAGTCTGTTGACTCATTCCACAAAGGCCTTGAGCTGAAGATTTAAAGAAAACAAAGAAATACTTTAAAGTAGCATCAAATATAGAAATGGAGGTGTAAGAGCCACAGAGGTGGGCCTACCCACCTCCCCTCTTAAACCATAATGGGTTTTATCATTTATTATATCTTCCACCACCTCAGCACCCCACAAACCACACGACGTTGCTTCATTCCCCCACTGTGCCCCATTTGGAGCTGATCATTCAGCGATCTCCATCAAAGAGTGAGAATTCATGAGAATTGATGTCCTCCTCGCGTTCTCCACGATGAGGCACAACGACCCTATCTTACGAATCTCCATTTTTAGGGCTCTTTTATACCTTCCCGTATTTCATTCCCTTGCGCCCTTCTGCCCCATTGATGGCTTCCACATCCGAAATCGTCAGAAGTTTTCGTTTGTGAATACTTCTCTTTGTGGGATTGGGCTCTCTCTCTCTCTCTCTCTCTCTCTCTCTCTCTCTCTCTCGTTTCCTCCGAAGATTCATCCGTAAAATCAAAGAGCGAAAGGTTTTGGGGGAAAATGGTTCTTTGTCGATTTCTCGTAATTCGTGATAACAGCCTTGTCGCTCAGAGTTCAGATCCGTCAGGAGTAAAGATTGTCTCATTTCCCAGTTGAGGCAAAACATAAAGATTTTAAAGGTTGGCAGATGACGGAAATATTTCCCTTTATGATTCGATATGACGCAATTAAATGTTTTACGTTAGTCTTTGCAAGTCGTCCAAGTTACGATTTAATGATTCCGAGACACCGAAACGGGTTAGCTGCCCAAATCTAACCCATGTCGTGCGAGAAAGGCAGAGGTTCCACATTTTAGTTGTCCTCCTCCTCCTCCTCCTCCTCCTCTCCAAACCACGCGGCCAGCCCCCCACCCACTTGCCTCTTCTCAAAAGCAGAATTGTCGGATGGTCAGGTTCGTAACTCTCCCAGACGTGATATATCTGACTCTGCAAGACTCAACTTTGTCTTTCCCGGAGAGAATTACCTGTCATGTACTCCAGGACAGTTATTAATCTCGTCGGGAAAAGGAACTCACTCGAAGACCCCCAAGGATTAATGAAGTTATTTACCATTTATCAAAATGCTGTGCGAATGATGCCAGGTTGTATACGAATGTATGAGTACGTACAGGTGTCCGCGTGTATGTAAATATGTAATCACATTGTGGTTTTGCAAGAACACTTCAGTCAGTCAAGTTTCTAGATGCTCATACATACTTGTGAAATCCCCTGACAGAAATAAATTTAATACATGAGCAGTAAACAATCACACTAAGAGATGTTACTAGATTCGGTTAATTTTCTATCTGCTTAGAACAGTTTTTAATGAACGCCTTTTTTAAGTCATGTAAACGTTATTGTAATCATAGATATGTGTTCAAGAGAATTCGTATAAACGTTATCTAATCTCATATCAACTTCATGCTCGATTACGTAATTAATATGTTCAGACTCCTTCAATTATGCCATTCGAGCGCACTCAAGCTTGTGTAAAACTTGTCAGAACTCGTATAAGCGAGGCTTTACTGTTTCACTCGACATGAAAGTCGTGAAATTTATAAAGGACATGTTTCCGAACTCACACATGAGTGTCTTTCCTTTGTTTATTAGAAATTTTTTTTCTCTAATTCATATACAAGTCGTCATCAGTTCAAATGAGCGTCTTTCTTGAACTGATATGAAAATTTGATACGACTGTATATAAATATGATGCCGGAACACAAACATATTATTAAGATTCGTATGGCACCGAAATACGAACGTGCAAGTCATCTAGACTTTGTTTGTCCAACTTTTCGAGAATGAATTGCCCAATGCTTTTACGTTATCAAGATTTCCGACAGACAGGATCGCTTATCTTGGTCAGCAAAGGTTCCAAACTTTTCAAGGAATCGAACTGTGAAATCCTCTGTCAAACATCTCAAGTAGTTCCAGAACTTTTACCATTTTCGATATGAAACGATTAAACTGACTTGCCTTTTGACTTAATCAGTGAAATAAGTATTTAGTCGCTACTTAACTGTGATAGGTCGAAACCACTGGGGATTGCGTCGTAGGTCTGACAACTTCACTCCCGTATCTGTATGCGTATAGGTGTGTGAGTTTGCGTGCGCGCGCTAGCATGTATATTGGTGAGACGAGGGGTAGCTGACGTGATATCCGATCATTATCTAGAGGTTAAATAAATGTGAAAAAGTATACTTCAGTTTGCGGTGATGGGGATGGGCACAGGATTATTTATTTGATAGAGTTAGGTTAAGTAAGTTTAACGAACTTATAGGGAGAGATGGATGAAAATGCGCTGCTGATAAAGATACAGAAAATATACGATTATGGTGAATGTCAGTGAAAGAAAATAGGTGAACTGCATGCTTAGTACTAAGTACTTAGTACTAAATAAGTACTGAGTACTTATCTGGGGCTTACATGTGGAGTAAGAAAAGTCGAAAGTGTGTGAAATGTGCAGTAGAGATACGACGATTTGGTAATCAGGTTAAGAGGTCAATCAGGGCCCTTTGAGAGGGCTGGGTCACACGGGTTGGGAGAACGGGGGAAGATTTGTCGGTGGAAATGGGACATGATTCCAGAACTCTGATGATATTGAGGAGGGTGACTCGGAATAAATTCTGGATGGAATGAAGCGACATCGATATAGGAATGGAAAGGACAAATTTTCAGATACAGGATGTGCTAGACTCCATGCAAGGAATGGTTGGCCGTTACGAGAATAATATCGTCGAAATTTCCAAGGCAAATGACGTCGTCTGCTTCCCAAAGACACCCGACCCGTAAGCTTCGAGGGGAGGCTGAGGGCTAGGGAGGGAAGGACATGAAAGGGAAAGTTGCCTTAGCAGGGTACAAACTTTACGGTAACCCAAACCTCTCTCTCTCTCTCTCTCTCTCTCTCTCTCTCTCTCTCTCTCTCTCTCTCTCTCTCTCAGAGTATTTATGGCCAGATTCTCAAGATTCAGATCCATATTTAAGTTTTACCTGATCCCTGTAGCGAAGAAGAAAATAACCTGGAATGGAAAGGATATAAAATATCGTATGTGTTCACGGTTTGTTTAGAGGTCAAGAGCTTTTGCTGATGTGACGCCAGGAAAAATATATACATCAGTCTATCCAATCCTATCGTTATTTACATTCGTCATATCCCCACCATGAATACACACAGTAGGGTGTCCCTATAGATTATGAAAAATACGCGATGGGCATTAAAAAAAAAAAGTGCCTAACAATCAAGGAAGCGTGAGAGTGCGTGCAAATTAGAGGTGAGTGGCTCATTGCGTGTAGGGGTATTTCAAGCGCTTCTGATGAGCATATCGTCGTGTAGCTGTAGAAAATAACATATGTTGTGGAAGTTTCCTGCACCGTGGGCTCATCCACATCATAGCAGTTGAAGTATAATGTGGCTGTGACCGTTGTGTTTTCCTCCGAGGAAACTGCTTAATGTTACACTGACATGCGCATGCACAATATACATATATATATATAGATATATATATATATATATATATATATATAATATATATAAGATATATATTATATATATATAATATATATATATATATTGTGACGAAGTGCCAAGTATCTGGTTACTACACTTACCATTCATTAATTGATACCTCACAACAGCCAGACACCTGAACCTTCATCACAGGTACTAAACACCTGAATACTCTAAAGGTAACAGTGATCCCTTAAACAACTTACCAGTATTGCAGAAAATCAGACCAAGTTCATTAAAACAGGTGTGAGGTAATCTTATGTGTAATTAAATTAATTAAAGGGCATCACTCCATCAACAACTTTAAAAGTCTAAATATTTAACAAATTTCAGAAGTCTAAGTACTTCCCTGCTTCTAACTCACTTCAAGTAAATTCAAGTAAATTACGACTCTATGTTTCTACCTAAGCTAAATATAATCATATATGTAATTATACTGGTGAAAAAGAAAACACTTATAAAAATTTTAAATACAAAAATTTATTATTAAACTGAAAATTTATAAGTGAAATTCACAATATCAGGGAAAATTACTGTTACTTGAAAACAAAGCAAAGTTTAATTAATTGTTGAATTACTTAAGTAAAATTAAATCAAAATTAATTTATCACAAAATTCAAGAAAATTAATTCAATCGAAATTCAAAAGGGTCAGGCAATAATTAAAATTTGGAATTTAATTCACAAGTGCTAAACAATAATGAAACCTGAAAAGAATTCTAAGTAAATGCAAATTAATTCACAAGTGTTAAATTCAATTAAATGTGCAACGATTAATTAATGAAAACAACCAAGTTAACTAAATTGTGAATTCAATTGAAAACACAGAAAAAGGTGTAAAATACCAAAATTGCAAAAAGTACCAATCACACAGAATATAAAATAAAAACTCCCTTCAATAAGAAAATGTGAATAAATGCACACACACAAAAATCACTTCAAATGTAACAAACAATGTGTAAAAATTTAAATCGCTTGACTCAAACCATTGTAACTATTAGTTGCAACTAATAAACTTCCATTAACACACTTTACCTTGGTACCAAATTTCTTTCTGCTGCTGCTCGTTCAAAAAATTTCCCCCAATTCACATTTCACAAAAGATAAGGCGCCGTTACACACTTTTACAATGTTTGTTCAGATTCCACAAAAAGCACTAAATAATACTAAATAACTCTAAGAAATCTCAAATCTGAAATCTAAAAGTTACGAGTGACCAATTTACGTTACGTTAATATTAATTCAAAAGTGATGTGCGAGAGAGAGAGAGAGAGAGAGAGAGAGAGAGAGAGAGAGAGAGAGAGAGAGAGATGTCTGAACGCCAGGGATTCAA